>NW_027185799.1:22806481-22835420 GCF_028583685.1 Petaurus breviceps papuanus
GAGAGAGAGAGAGAGAGAGAGAGAGAGAGAGAGAGAGAGAGAGAGAGATCTCCAAGACTTCAGGGCAGTCCAGTTTTAAGATGTAATGCCCAAGAGAGTGGCATTCTGTGTCCTATCTATAGGCACCTTAACCCTGGTGCTCAGGATAATAGCAATGCCTTCCTACTCCTCCCTAGCATGAATTGTGTATTTTGCCTCTTTTGGATTAGAAGAATGACTGAAGGGTACCTGAATCTGGCTGGAGGCCTTGTCTATCTGTGCCTGTGTTCTAAGGATAGCAGGGGGTGAGGCCAATCAGCTGTCAGCCTCAGCTTCTGTTTATCCTTTAAACAATCACTGTGCGCCAGGGCCCATAATTACCGGTTGGTTTTAGTTCTAAAATAAATGTCCTAATAATTTGTCATGAAACCAACTTAAATTGTTCTGATATTGCCTGCAACAGCTTAAATTGGAGAAAGCCACAGCAAGAAATGTTTCAGTTTATTTCTACTTGCCGTCTAAGCATATTGGTAAACAGTGTAATTAAAAGCTCATTTGCAGGTTTTTCACAGAGGTTCTTTCAATGTGGGTAAACCCTCTAAAATCCTTTGTTTTCCCATTTAATAATATGAGTTGTAAATTAGGAGAAGGAAAAAAAAATAAGGTCCTTGGCAAATGGCAGCCTTCACTGTCTATGCTGCTTTGGAATGCCTGCCATGTTCCTAGGGCTCAGATAATGTGTTTCTCTAGAAACATGCATAATCGGCAACGAAATGAGCTGGGACCGGGGTCTGCACAGCCCAGGGATACAAATTAGGCACTTGATATTTTAAAATTAGACCAACTGAACAGTGTTGTTCACGTATTCCAGGCGTACTGCCTGACTTACTTATAGAGGTTCAAGTGTCAGTTTATTTCACTTATCAAGAGAGGCGGAATGAATGCTTATCTGGATAATCTGATGCTGCTCAGAAACTGGAACAGAAGGACCGGCCAGAGCTTAAATCATTTCAGGGAGGAAGTGGATAAGAGTGTCTTTCTGCTGACGGTTATCTAAATTTGTAGCTTGTGCGTGAGGGTATATCCATGCGTACACTTTCGTGAGTATTTTAGTCAGTACAGCATAAGCAGAAGGTGATGAGTTTTTGTTTTGTTTTTTTTTTTCTCTTTGGATATAACATGCATTTATAGTGCTGTTAATATGGGTTATTCAGTGGAGAGACTTTTAAAAAATTTAAAAAAGGAAGTGAAAATCACAGTATTGGATTATGTTTTCTCTCGAGCGGCCAATTTATTAAAGTTTCCTTTACAGTTAATTTCCATCTACAAACTCAGGAATATTTCAGTATTCTCTGTTCCTAAGTTGGATACCAGTGTCAACTTGAGTTCTGTCTGTAGTACATGGCAGTTCATGCCCCTGGGTGATCATCTATTATTACACTGTAGTTACTTATTTGAATATGATTTCACAGCCTAACATGGGACCTGTTATCATGCCTTTCATACTTTGTACCCCAAATAGAACAGAAAGGAGAATGTTCATTTGGGAGGATGACAATCCAGTGTTTGAGAATGCCAAATTTGGCAGTGAATCTCTACCATTTGAAGCTTAAAGTAGCATATTGAGACTCTTTTTCTACTTCCATCTCTTCTCTACAGACTGTAAAGTACTCTGTGTATTTCTAGCAATGACTTTTGGTGATATTCAGTAATAGAAGGAAGCAAACCTGTAAATAAATATCTTTTTAAAAAATTTTCTACATAAAGTTAAGGAACCTGATGGCTGTACATGTTTGAGTCAGAATAGATTTGAGGAAAGAAGCAAATGCTTTTCTTTTTGAGAACCTATAAATTGAATGAGTCAAATCCACAATGCTGTTAAAGGACTTGTGTTTTTAATATATACACAAATATATATGTATATGGAATACATATGCATGTATACATAATATATAAATATACACATATATATTCTTTTAATTTATGAAGTGTAAATGCTAGGTGGTCTCCTACTTTAGACATCCATTCTGTTTGTTTTTAAACACAAATGTTGTCCTGGTGATGCTGCATGGTTGTGAACCTTGGAATGCTACCATCTCCAGAGAACCAAAGTAGTGAATGACCCACAAAGCAATGGAGAAACACATGGTAGGCACAAATAGGCTGAAGCATATCTCCTGTTTTAGTATACATGCTCTGAAGAAAGCCCCGCATATTTCTAATGGTTACTTGCTTGCAAGTAGTGCTTTAAGGAGTATCATACAGGAAGTTATGACAAGAAGGAGAGGTGGGGCTGGTTGTGTAATTTGAGAGGGAGATAACAGATTGCCAAGCAGCTCACATCTTATACTGGTACCCAAGACATCTTAAGCAGCCAGAATGAGACCTCTAGCCTATGAAGGATCTGTGGGAGAACATCAGCTATCTGAGACAAGAAGATGTGAGAAGAGTTGTAATTTGTATTGGTAGATAGAATACCCACATCACCGAGAAGATGGAACCTTTGAAGAGTTTATAGCTTACATATCCATATCACTTTCTGGTTTATAAAAGAAACTCTTCACAAATACTCCATGAGATATAGTTAGCCCGTATGTTTAACCCTATTTTACCAAAGAAGAAATATGTCACAGTGCAAGTGACTTGCTCAGCCATGAGCACCCAGCAAAGTAAATACCAGGGATAGATGTGAGGGTGAGGTCCTCTGATTCTAGTATACATTGTGAATCTGCTAATCTAATTGTTTATTTTAATAAAATGTTTTGTAACTTTCAAGGCATTTTCATAAGACAGAATAGCATAATGGAAAGAATCTGAGTTTCTGGCCATCAGGCATAGCATCTTGCACTTTCTAGCAGTTTCTTTATCTGTAAAATGGGATAATAACACTTGCCCTTTGTAAACTTTAAAGGACTGGAAAGAGATGAATCATTTTTACTTTTACTGTTGTTTTTGAATAATTATACATACACATGTGTATCTTGATTCTCATAGCAGTCTTATAAAGAAAGCAATTGATATTTTATCTGCTTTTAAATATTCAAAAAGCAAAATATAGCTGTATGTTTACTCAATAACACCAGAAAGCCCAATAATTCAATTCAATAAATATTTATTAATCTCCTACTAGGTGCCAGACAATGTGCTAAACACTGGGGCTACAAATAAATAAGAGATTGCCCTTGCCCTCGGGGAATTTATACTCTTATGGGGGAAGACACATAAAAAAGGTGAAAAGTGGGTGGAGGGGAGGTAACCAAGGACTACCTGGTACAGGGGCATGTTATTCTTTGGAGTTGAAACCAAACATAGCTAAACTGCTGGGAAATGAAAAAATGGAATTACCTGGAATGTTCAGATTGCAGACCTCTCTAAGGGAAGTCTTTGTGAGGAGATTAGTCCTCCACCCTCCAATCCTCCTGTCTAATGGGAGAGTTTAAGAAGGAATTAAAAACATGTTGAGCATCAAATTATAAGTCAGTCAACATGATGATGAGATTCCAGGTGATCTGCTTCTCCTGGATGGGGCATCACTTTCTGTAGAGTCCAAACCAAGCAAAGATGCTGCTGGAAAGTGGAGAGTAAATGTGTCAGTTTCACAAAGGATATTATAATTTTACATGGAAATAAAATTTTTTACCGTACTTTAATTTTTTTTGCATTAAAGATAAAAAAGAAAATATGCACTGTCAGTTGATGCAGTTTGATCCTTTGAAATATTCTTAAATTCCTGTTCTCTGGTATTAACAACTCCTAAACTGAACTAGAAAAGAATGAACAGTAGCAAAGATGACCTTGAAAAAGCGAATTGTGTATATTGGATATGTTTGAAAAATGAATTTTTGCTCCAGTGCTCACGAATAGCGTGTTTTTCAACCCTGGAATTCATTGCCATCTCTCAGTAGTTCTAGTTTTCTTAATGCTTAGGGAAAGAAAAGGGAAGGATATTAGTATTTATTAAGCACCTCCTGTAAGCCAGACACTGCTAAATGCTTTACAAATATTATTTGATCCTCACAAAAACCCTGGGAGGTAAGTACAGTTATGATACCCATTTTACAGGTGAGTAAACAGAAGCACCCAGAAGTTAAAGTGATTTTCCCAGTGTCACCCAGCTAGCAAGTGAGGCTAGATTTGAATTCAGCTTTTCTTCACTAGACTCCTAGCACTCTCTCTACTGCTCAGCTCATAGACCATCTCCTTTCCTGGTCTCCTTAGGAATTAATGCTCCATCCCTCCTCCTTCTCAAATTATGATGTACATAATTTAATTAATTAAGCATTAATTATCTTCTTTGTATCAGGCACTGTGCTAAGTGCTCAAGAAACAAACAAAAAAGCCCTGTCTCCTAGGAACTCAAAAAATATTCACAGATAAGGATATAGTCCAGTATCTAAACAAATTAAATGCAAAGTGATGCCCTTGAGGAGAGGGAGAGAGTAACAGTAAGTGAATCAAGAAAGGCATCTCAAAGGATTCTAGAACCTAGAAGTAACTAAAAAAAAAGGTAGATGCTGTATCCTTCGAGTTCTAGGGTAGAACCTTGAGGGCAGGGACTGTTATTTCATGTTGTCTTCCATCTCCTTGGTGCCTTGCATATAGTAGGTACTTAAATTATTTTTGAATTGAGTCATATGAATATTTCTCAAAGTGTTGTCCACTTGGAAGTTTTCCCCACTTTCATACAGATGGTGTATCCCAAAGGTACTACTCATTGTTTTACTGAGGTTTATTATAATGAGCTTTAAACTCTGGTCTTACCATGATGTCTGTATATTTCTTTGGTTGACACAATAGCTATTTCTATAGAAATAATTTCATGAATCTGAATAATCCATGTTTTTTTAATCTGAAATAATTTACATATGACAAAATCCACCATATGTTTTATCTAACAGCAGCACTTATGCCTGTCTTATGACCTTGTGAGCACAGACATATTTGTTATCTCTACAAGCAAAGTGTGCAAATGCTTTTTCCTCCAAGGGTTTTTTAACCCTAACTACAAATATGGGAAATGTGGTTCACTGGAAAGATTTCTGGATTTGGAATCAGGAGATCTAAGTTTGATTTCTCCATTTACCTCATATTGTTTCCATGAGCTTGGGAAAATACTGTCTCCTCTCTGACCCTCAGTTTTTCATCTATAATATGGAAGTAGGTGGAGTTTTGGACTAAGTGACCTCTAAGGTTTCCTCCATCTATAGATCCATTACTGCGATCATATTATATATAAAAATTCTGAAAAAAACTGGTCAATTCTGAAGGTAGAGCTAAGAGCGTTACTGTCTTTTCCAAATTCTGATAACACCTGTACAATTGCTATAATTCAAGTTATGATGAAACAGGGAGGAAAAAAGATAGGATATTTCTTTAATTATATAAATACTATTATGTTTAATCTATCTGGAAATTATTTCCACCACCCTATGATGTCTCAAGTATGCCCACCTTGTTCACCATTGTTAGCATGTTGTGTTGTTACTAAGTAGTATAAGAAGTACTGGGATTTTAAAAGTCACTTTGGAAAGGTGTCACTATTTTCTCCCTTACTACCCTCCCCCATCAAACTTATTCTCTTGTCCTTTTTGAAATAAGAAACCAATTAACTTTTCTGTGTGATCCAATTTGCAGGTACATGGTAAGCACAGGTTAGAATTAAGGTGGAATGATTACTTATAAATGATGATCAGTGTAACTGATGTGATAAATTATGATTAATGAGTAAATTAGCAGCAAAGGATGTAAATGAGTCAGTTTTGAAAGCCAGATCTTCCAAAAGGATGTTGAGGGATCTGTAAGACTGCTTTTTGTCAAATACTGTGACTGTGTTTAATAGTCTTTTGAGTATATTACCATTTAGAGGAAATATAAAATAGCCAATAAATCTTATGTCATTTGGCTGCATCTCCTCTCTATGAGAGAGGGAAATTGTATGTGATACGTGGCTATTCATCTGTTTCTGCATAAGGACCTTCATCACTCTATTGAATGTAAACTGGTGCATAGTCTGTGTATTTTGAATGTATAAATAGCTAGCAAGAAAACCCCAGGGCTTGAAGTGAAAACTGTTGAGTGAATGACTAAATAGCACTCCTAGTTACATATTTTCATTAAGAATGCATGAATCTGCCACAAGGAATGGGAAGCACAAATTCATAGATTGTATCTAAGAATGAATTTGGACCATTTATATTCTCTTGATGAAATTTCATGTCTGTAAACACGCAGAATCTGTGACTATCTTAGGCCTAAATCAGATGGCCTAAGTGATTCCTATCAATAACTCAGAAAATATATAATATATTTTATATTATATATATAATCTAGTGAATTCTTAGGTGATTATGTCCCATTCCTTCAGGTCAGTCCTTGACTTGTGCCTCCTGAGGATGTAAAGGTAACCCTGGGTTCTCAGAGGTGTACTGGTGAAGAGGAAGTTTTAGTAAGCCCAGCTAGCAAGCAGGAAAAACCTCCTGGATAAGTGTGTTTATGGAATGTATTTGTGTTGTCCAAAGACTAACCTAAGTTCAAAGAAATGTTCATGAGTTCAGAGAGATACTATTCTATCATGGATATTTCTTAGCTTTGTTTTGATAAGTCGTAGCACCTAATGAAATAAGAAATGGAGTCAAATCAAATCAGTAAACATTTCTTTTTAAGAGTTCACTGTATGCCAAGCAATATGCTACGCATTGGGCACATAAAGAAAGGCCAAGGTTGTCCCTTCTTTCTTGAAGCTCACATTCCAGTTGGGGGAACCACATACAAACAGCTATGTACATATAGGATATATGCATTATAAATGGCAAGTAATCTCAGAAGTAAGGCACCAACTTTAAGTGTGGGGGAGAAAGGAAAAACATGTTGCAGAAGGAACTCTTAGAGACCATCCAGTCTAATTCTTTGTTTTATAGGTGAGGAGCCAGAGGAATAGAAGGGTATAGTTACTTGCCTACAGTTTCCATCAAATGACTTGGTCATTCCATTTTACTTCTTAAACTTGTGCCAAGCCCTGAGATGAGGCAAATAAAGTTCTTGCTTTATTGTAATTCATTCTTCAACAACAGGACTATGGCTGGCTGTAGCAGCAAGCACCCCAAGCGTCCTCAGGGTTTGCTGCCAGCACAGGTTCTTGGATCTGCTTTGTTAAAGGAAAGCAACTCAAAATGGGTTAACAAGCTTACTTTAATCAGTCAGACATATATGGAAAAGGTCAGCACCCCGAACTTCAAAGTACACAGACAGAATTATCAAGACAGAAACAGATCTAGTAGACAGATTTCAAACTGTCTGACCATTACATCCATACCCAGTCAACATCTGGGTTTTTTCAAAGCCTGGGGGGGTCTGGACAACGGCTTCCCAGAGTCCAGATCAAATCACAGAACACTTCTCAAAGTGAGCCCCCAAAACAAAGCCTCACATCAGGGCTTATATAGCCTTCTCCTGGCTCAGAGAATGTAACAACCTTTTGGACCCACTGGCCAATCAAAAAGTACTGAAAAACAAGCCTCCCACCCCAGACTCCAAGTGCACTTTAGCCTAGGGGCAGGAAAGATCTTTAAAATTTACATTCTCATTACACTGGCCTAAGGAATTGAAGCATGTTTTACTATCTTATCTTCATTTAGTCCAATTACACTGTATTGTGTAGTAACATGGATGAGGTGCCTATTATAGGGTTCACTTATCAAACTATGAACAGACATACTGGAGAATTTAGAGGATGCAAGAAATCGCATTTCCAATAGTATTATTTCATTTAAAATATGCAAGGAAGTCTGTGTAGAGTTTAAATAGTGAAGAACTCCAGTGGAATTTTAAATCTAGTTCCTTTTTAAATAGATTGATCATCAAGTTGATAACAGATAGGCAGTCTATATAAACTCTGCAGAGTTGCTGCAAAGCACTCTAGAGGGTTGGGTGGACCCCCTGCAGAGGATTTACAGGAGGCCAGCTACAAGAATTAGGCAGCATGAAAAGATGTCTCAGTCAACACTACTGAAGTAAGTGTCCCACCTATGAAGTCATAGACCCATCCAGTGAAACACTGAAGTGTGATAAGAGTTGCAAGGTGTTGATTAGAAGGGAAAAAGACTTTGTTTGGGAAACTGGTGGGAGATCAGTTTAGAGACTATTAATAACTGTCTAAGGGAGAAGTAAGGTTGTTCCAGGGTCATGCAACCATCCCTTTTGTAGGGGCGTACTAAAACTTCCTCTCCACTGGTACACCTCTGAGAATCCAAGATTACCTTCACATCCTCAAGAGGCACTAGTCAAGGACTGACCTGAAGGAATGGGACATCATCACCTAAGAATTCACTACACTATAAAATTTTTTCTGAGTTGTTGATACATGCATGCATATAAGAGCAGACTGCGTACAGTAAAACATTGCATTGTAAGGAACAATGGACTTGGGATGAACATACTGCCTTGGAGACTTAACTTCCATTTACTAGCTGTGGAATTTTGGATAAACTTTAGCTTCCTTTTCTATAAAATCAGAAGGGATAATACTAGCCCTACTTCACAAGTGGTTGTGAGGAAAGCACTTTAACAAACTATAAATCTTTATGTAAGTAGGTGATTTGCTGTGAGTGTTCACTAGCATATTTAATAATGTTTCTATGAGAAAAACCTGACATCTAAGTGAACATTTGGCAGATAGCCTTTTAAGATTCCTGAAAGTGTCAATAACAAGGCACATAGTAGGCACCTAATTAACCTGTTTATCGACCTTAGTTGAATTGGTGCAGATGTTAACTATATCTCTCTCTAAACTAGCCTGCACCATGATTAAGCCTTCCTCTTTGAGGATTTAAAGTATTTTCTTATGACAAATATCCCCTTTAAAAACAAATTGCACTATTTAAAGAAATGTTAATCAGCTAAAAGAAACAAAGCCAATTAGTTACAGACTGTTAGTTTTGTTCCCCACGCTCCACATTTCCTGATGTCCACAGATGCATCTGATTCATTAGAATTACATTAGACAAATGGAACCCTCGTTCCTTCTTTTCAGCTTTGCATCTTGTGGTCTTTGGTATGATTTAGTTTTAAGACACAGAAATGGCCAGGCTGTTTAAGGAAAGCTCATACTTCAAAATGTTCCTGGTAATTTGCCACACCCCTTTTTTCATGGTTGAATGGTATTTATGGAATTAAAAGTCTTCACACATTGATCTTTAGGCCTGTTTAATGAAGTGTATGGTCTAGGTGTTTTGTTATTTTTTTTTAAAGCTCAATTCGGCAGTTTGTCAAGGAAGGTTATAAATAGTTTGCTGATCCTGCATTGACTCTGCCCTAACATTAGTGAGAACTATGGCATTCCAATAATTGAATTTACCATTAGAGAGCCCCAAAACTGAGTTCTAGTTTGACAACCTCCCCCAAAAAATCATCATCAAATGGCATGGCTGTCTCATGGGACACTTTAATGAAAAGTCTTTGAACAGTGCACACATTTCTCCTGAATCTGTGGGTCAGATAACTTGTCCCAATAGTAACCAGTCACATTTCAGAAGTGCTTTAAGATTTATGAACTCCTTTCCTCACAACCATGCTTTGAGGTGATTATCTACTGGTTATTTACTGGATGCATCAAGAGAATGCAAAGTCCTCGAAAACAGACAGCTTCCTGTGACCTATGAATTCTGGAATTACAACCATGCTTCTCCCTGGCCTCATATGCATGTTTAGTCTCTCAACTTTTCATTTAGAAAATAGACTTTCAGGACTTGAGAGTAATTTGACCTCTTCAGCACCCTGCATTAGTTCAGTAAAAGATCATACTCCTCACTTGTCAGACCTGGCTTGAGAATAGATCCATTTTGAAAAGCCAAGAGTTGGCAGCTACAGGCAGATAACAAAGGCAGTTAACTGTTCTGTGATAACAGAAAGGCACCTATCAGAATCCTGGGGTCTGAGAAGCTAAGGCTCTCTCACTTTCTGCCCCTCATGACATTTCTTCTCTCCTCGTACCCTACTAGGCCTTCCACTGATCATTTCATCATTTTAGTCAAAACTGAGGGCTTTGACCATTTAGCCCTGAGATTATTGTCTGATTCCCAATTAGATTTCTTTAGTACATATTGTTTCTCTGATTCTTGCCCTTTCTTTCAATCTCCAAACTATTTCTTTGCCATGTCTTCCATAGTATTTTCATAAAACATTTAGATCCAAAATATAGATGGTTTGTCATTTTCCTTCCCTGTTGTTACAAAATTGAGATTGGAAAGAAAAATCATGCATTGTGTTTTTTGCCATACTTAGATACCTTTCCCTGCTTTGTTCTCCAGATTTTCCAAGTACCTAATATGGTAGATAAGTGGATGGTGTGGTCAAGGTTGCCCATTCTAGAATATTTAACCCTTTTTCAAAGAGAAAAGAGATCCTATGTTATTCTGGTTAATGGGAGGAAGGAGAGAATTTTTTTTGGGGGGGGTGGTGATAGGGGCTGACTTTTCTTAATGATTTAGTATCCAGGCTTCTGCTATAGTTCATAGAGTGCTGGACTTGGAATCAAGACAATCTGGGTTCATAACCTGCTTCTGATAGTTATTAGCTTTGTAACTTATCCTTTCTAAGCCTCAGTTTACTTATCCATAAATAAAGATATTAAGCTAGATAGATGTCTTCTAAGGTCCCTTCTAATTCTAAATTGATGAACCTTGTGATCACTTTGCTGGCTCCTACATATCTCAATTTCAGAAGTTTACAAATGGGGTAGACAACATAGATGATAAACAAAAAATAAGTAAAGTTGGGGCAGCCAGGTAGCACAGCGAGTAAGAGCACCGGCTCCAGTGTTGGGAAGACCTGGAGATCGAATCCCGGGCTCAGACACTTAGCACCCACCCAGAAAAACCTGGCCATGTAACCTTGAGCAAGTTACTTAACCCTGGTTGCTTTAAAAAAAAAAGTAAAGTTTCAAAATTTATCATAACATCACAGAGGAGGTTTCTTGGCTGTTGTTTTATATGTGTGTGTGTGTGTTCTAGTGAAAAAGCCGAGGAGATTTAAGATTTTCTAATTTCTTACCTTTGCATTTAGTAAACAGACATGGGGGTCTTATAGTAATTCGATGTCTCTAGTACTCTGTATTTGATTAATAAGAGATTATAGCCTCAAAAGATAAATAGGAAACTCAGGAAGGAGAGTCTGTTGGGAGAAAAAGCAAATAATTTTATTTTAGCTAGTTTAAGGTAGCTATTGAATTTTACATTTGGAAGAAACAATAGAGATCATCTTATACCATCTTTCAGACAAAAGAGAGACAAAAGCTAAGTGGTAGTATAAATAAGTGTATCCTGAGCTAGTTAAACACCTGGCCCAAGTATATTAATTAAAATAATGGTGTCAAGCTGAAGCAAGGTTTCTGGTAGAATGTGAAGGATTCTCTTCATTGTGTTCTGGTCAATTTTGTCATCTTTGGCTTGAGCAAAGGTAGAGATGGTATGCTAATCAGTTTCACAAATAACAGGAAGCTGGGAGAGATGGATACTGTGTTGTTTGAAAGACTCAGAATCCTCAAAGGTCTTTTAATGTTAAAATATGTTGACTGGGGTTAATAAGATACAATTTAATACCGATTAATGTAATGTCCTTCAGTTGAGTTGAAAAAAATATCAACTTCTCATACACTCAGTATGCATCAACCATATGACATCATCCAAAACAATTATGGGTTATTTGCATTTATAGAAATATAGCATCCAGAATAAACAGGTGTCCTAGTAAGTCTATACCTAGAATGTTAAGTTTGTGATACCATGTGTTTCCCAAGAGGATGGAAATCAAAGGTGAACATATTCAAATTCATCCTATGCTGGGGTCATTAAAGCATGTGTAAAATGTACTTGATGTCTTTAACATAGAAAAGAGATGGTTGCTCCTTTCATCTATTTGAAGGTCTATAAAGTGAAAGGATTACATTAGTTCTACTTGGTCCTAAAATACAGTACTGGAGCCAATAATAAGGAAAAAAAGACTTTCAGACATTCAGAGCTTTCTAAAAGTAGAGTGGTTGTTTTGGTAGACAGTAGATTTCTCATCACCTCAGTGACTAAGCAAGGGATAAATTAACACCTGTCAGGTCTGTGGTAGATGAAACTTATACTTTTAGGTATAGGTGGGGCTGAATGACCTCTGAGGGCCTATACAAATCTAACATGCTATAAGTGTTTTTTGTGTTTTGTCCTTCATTCTTGAAGAGGACCATGGTATCAGGAAGATGATTACATGACTTGGAAATGAATTGGAATCAAGTGAAGGAGGCCTGTGTAAAGTCACCAGCTTCACTTTCTCCTCCAGAGCCATCAGGGTCCAGTGGCCTGGTCTATACCAGGACAACTGGAGATGGCCCAGGATATAGTGGGAGATCTTGGTCTTTTTAAGCTAAGGGTTTTCCAAGGTCTCAGTTTAAGTGAGGCAATATTCAGTGAAAAGCCTATTTAAGAAGTGAGCCAAGGGATGGCCCCTTTAATAATCATCATTATCATAATAAATAATAATGATGATGGTGATAATAATAATAAAATAAAACTTGGAAGGGAAGACCCTCAAGTTGCTCAAGAGTTGCAAAAGAGAAACAATTACTATTTATATTCACTCAGAGCCAGGAGGACCCAAAAAGTAACCATTAATAGGTACTTGAGTAGAGACCTATTGTCCAATTAATGAGAGCCTGAGTGAATTGGGTTGAAAGTATGGTCTTTAAGAAAGAAATCTAGGCAGTACACCCCAAGATAATTAGGTGGGTTTCAGCCATCAAAATTTTGCCTTCTTTTGCGTAGAACACCCAATGTTGGATGCTCCTTCTAGGTCTCAAATTGATGACTTTACTTATGATTCCTGGAAAATAGTGATGCTAGGAAGTTTTATGAGCAGAAATCACCCAAAATGATTATCAAGCCATCTTAGGATAATTTTATTACAAGTAAATGGGCCCCTTGTTTTGGGATCGCAAAATTATTCGCCATTCTTTCCTTTCCTACCCTTATGCAATCATTGGCTTTGACCATATACGTAATAAACGTACTTGCGATGTTATAAGGATGATAGTAGAAAAGAAACAAAAAACTGATTTGTTGAAATAAATGAAAGCAATGGTAAAGTTATATAATTTTTTAAGTAAACAGAATGGTGACAAATCTTAGGAAACTTAAGAGAATTTTTAAATGAAAAAAAAATCCATTTTGATCTCTTGTAACCCATTTTCTTTTCATTTTTATATTTCTCCCCTTCTATTCTCATACTCCTTAAAAACAACTAAACAAACAAGCCAAAATGACATTACTATCATCCATGAACTTTAAGGTTTGTTGACCTTTTCTCCTTTAGTGCAATTTGGGGACTATATTCCAGGTAAGGGAGTTTGCCATATATGGGCAAGGACATTTCTACCACAGACTCCTTATTTCTGTTTCTGGTCAGACATCCTAATTTGGCACTGTAATTTCTTGCCTCCTTAAAATTTTCTTGGATTTATCTGAAATGTCACTAATTTTAATAGCTCAGAAGTAGCAAGACTGCTTTCTGGCCATGCCCTGATAGCAGCATCAAAGCAAGGAGTCAGAATTTTATTCACTTTGATTGATGAGCTCATTTTGGTACAGAGGACAAATTGGATTTTTTTATAATGGTGATAAAAATTAATGTGTGATGTTGCTATTCGGATGTTATTGGATCTCGGCCTTAATACAGATTTCAGCAATAAAAGCACTAACAGATATCTTGACCTGAAAGTTACCCCCTTCCTCTTTGTAAACTACCCTCAAAGGTAACTTACTGCTTCCCAATTTTGTAGTCTTTGTACTTTGTCCTTTGAGGGTTTTTTTTTTTTTTGAGGGTGGGTGAGAGTAGTAGAGAGGATTGTGTCTAGCTTCCATCTTACGGTATTCTTTATATTCTTGTTTCAGCACCTCCAAGATTTACTCGAACTCCCGTTGACCAGACAGGGGTCTCTGGAGGAGTCGCTTCATTCATTTGCCAAGCAACAGGAGACCCAAGACCGAAAATTGTCTGGAACAAAAAGGGAAAAAAAGTCAGCAACCAGAGATTTGAGGTATTAGGTCCATTGTTCTGTTCCTCTGGGAAAAGGAAAGGAAAAAAAGGTCTTTTTAAAATTGGATTTGGTTTCTGCTTGTTCCTTTTCTCCAAATGAAACAAGCCTGAGATACCAAAGACCAATCGACCTATGGGGAAGTTGTCTTTGATTGGTTGTCCTGTGTGCTGGAATGAGCAATGTGGCTAAAAGTGGTTATATTTTGATAGAGATTTAGAGTATTTATTGCCAATCACCAGATCGGATGAAGTAGCTCTATTAATTAAATCATTTCAGTCCACAGTAAAGAAAAAGAATGTAGCTCATGATTTAATCTGAGTAATGATTTCTAGCTCCCTCTTCCTCACCATATTTCACACTAACTTTTCAATTTTCCTTGAGAAATCATTACCACTGCCTCTCCCTTTTCCTTTGTTTCCAGTTGTTCTGTGGATCAAAGGTTTCCAATCTTTCCCCTACCCTACTTTCTCTTAAATAAAGATGCAACTTTTTTAGGTGTTCTAAGAAAGATTTTCATGATAACTACAGTGAAACATGTAAGGACATAGAATAATACACAGTGGGAAAAAAATCATAAAACTGTTTAACAGTCTTTAAAAACCCATAGAGGTAAGTAACCGTGGGTCTTCAGTTGCAAATAAAAGTTCCAATTGGAGGCAGACCTTTGGTCTTCTCACTCTCATTATTTAAAATCTCATCCATTCTTTTAGTGTTTATTTTTTTCCCTTCAGATTTATACCACTTACAGCTTCTCTGAGGTGACTGAGGGATCAAGCTCACAGTTTTGGCAAGGCTGCTACTATTCTGTCCATTTTAGAAACTGGTTGCCTTATGGTGTTAGGTACCTGCTGTGGAGAAGGTACTTTTCTATCTAGCTGTTAAAAAATCTCCCCCATGAACTTGAGAACATTGTCCTTTACAGTCACTATTTTTATGAGTGGTTTGGCAGTTATTTTTTTGGAAGGCCCTATACATGTTTCCTTTGTTCTCAGTCTTATCTCTTATGCCTCCCCTCCAAATATTCTATACTTAAGGTAAACTAAAATGTTTTGTTTGCTGAGCATGCAATTTATATCTCCTACCATCTCTCTCTGTCTTTGCCTATATTCTCCTCTCTGCCTTGAAGGATCTTCCTCCCCTCTTCACCCACTGAATTCTTAACCTTCCTCCTTTTAAAGCCCAATTCAAATGCTACCTATTTCAGGAAGTTTTCCCTGATGTCTTCTTAGACCTTACATAGCACTTCATTTTGTACCTCTATGATACATCTCTCACAAATATAGTTCATCGCAGTTATTTGTTTATGTTGTATTACCCTATTAAATTGCTAACTCCTTGAAGTTGAGAGTCATGTCTTATGTTTTATCTTATCCAGTTTTAAGCAAAGGACTCTTTATACAGTAGGCACTCAATAAATGTGTAGTACTGGCTTGCTCTTAGCCAGTTCCTGTATGTCCTCGTTAGACCTTTAGGACTGTCTGAATCTAATCCATTTGCTATTTTTAAAGCTGGTTCTAACTTTTGGATGAAATTTATTTCTTAATTGCTTATCATGAACTATTATTTGGGTGTCACCCCTTCTAGTAGGAATATGACCTCAGTGGCATCTAGATGTTGCCACTGGTATATATGCTTCTTTCCATGGGCCACATCAGACTGAGACTACTTCCTGTGCACAACTGGGAGAGGTTGTGGCTTTGGACAAGTCATTTAAGCTTTTTTGTGGGTTCCAGTTTTCTCCTCTTTAAAATGAAGGGGATGACATATAAGGTTCCCTCAGTTCTAACATCCTAAAAACTACTGTTTCTGTTCTAATCAGTGATTCTAGTGTTCTACTTTTTAAGAAATCTAAGATGACAGCTCAGTGAGTACTATTTTGTGACCTATTCTACCCATTTTCCAGGTTAGCCTTGATGACTCATCTTTATAAGTAAATGGCCTTTTTCAAAATTCTGTAGCTGTAGGTTAACAGTAGAAAAAATTTCATGTTTGTGTAAAAAGGTTCAGAGAGAGAGAGAGAGAGAGAGAAACATATATGAAGGAAAGGACCATGCCTAATGCTTGGAAAAACTCACAAGACAGAACTTATTACCAAAAGAAAAAATTCAAGCAAGAAAATATTAATAGCTACTAATCCATATCCTTCTTTCTCAACTGTACAATATTTATATGAGCTTAATCTACACACAGACACATTGAGATCAGCTTTAGTAAAGGTATGACAAGGGAAGAATGTGGCTTTTGCAAATAATGATAGTAGAGTACTTTTACAGGCACATAAATTACTAAAAAACATAAAGAATACAAAATCCCACCATTTGTGTTATTTCATTATAAAAATTATTTGATTTAATAAAGCAAAACATTACTTTTAAAGGCTCTCCAAAGCATATGCATATTTCAGTGAACTAATAGCCATTTATTGATGCATACTTAAATGTCATGTACTGTACCAGACACTCGGAATACAAACGGAGAAGTGAAATTATCCTTGCCCTCAAGAACCTTACAGGCTATTAGATATCAGAACCACATAAGATTCCTTGAAAGTAATATAACAATAGGCATAACTTTACTCACTGTCTCTCTGATTATTAGTATCAAGTGAGGCATAAAACAGGGAGACATATATTCATCAGAGGTGTTTTCTATCATAATGGAAGATGTTCAGCATAGGGTCTAAATAGAGAGATACTCTGTAAATCGCATAGTTCTCCAGATACCCCTGTTTGCCAATTACATTGTGCTTTTTCCATCAGGGCCCACAGCATTGTAGAGGCTCCCAGAAGAGTTCCATAAACTCTCAGCCTAACTATCTACAGGAAAACCAAGTAGATGAAGAATGGCCATTATATTAGAGAACGATATGTAATTGGATTGACAATCCATAGATCTGGTCTAGCAATGTGTGAAATTGAAACAGAAACTGAAAATGGACAATAATATGGGTTGCCTTTGGGAAATTATAGGTCTTTTTAATGACCAAGGTTTTTCTTAAAACAAAAATCCATCTTCTTAACATCAATATTCTTCTGGTGATGATGTATGGTTATTGTCATAGAATGCTACAGTGTCTAAAGAATTAAATTAAAATTGCCAGTCTCCCAGAGGATCTTGAAGAGGCAAATTGTAGTTATAAGTAGGTTGAGACTGGTGAAGAATTATACTAGAAGTGTAAAAAATATCATTAAATATAAATGACAGCAAAAGGAGGTGGGCTGGTCATGTAGTGAGAACAAGAGATAACTGTTTCACAGTCCATTTGCTCTGCAAGGCAGAAAGATCTGGAAGAAGGCCTTGAGCAAATTGTATGGACTGCTTCCTGATCCCACTCTTCCCCTTGAAGGGTTTTGGAAGAGTTAGAGACAAGAGTCACCCAGGACAAGAAGGCATTTGAGAGAGTACTCACATGCAGTCACAGAGCCTTTGAATTACTGAAGTAATCTTAATAGACTCTTTTTTTTCCACTAGTAATAGAAGAGTCATCTTGTGACAGTCTTAATTGAAGAATTTCCATAGTAGGAGAAATTTCTGGTTAAAAATAAGTCTGTAGCTGCCACATTTAAAATTAATTATTCGTATCTAATTCTACATAGAACTACACAGTTATAATATAGATACTAGCAGTTTACTCCTTGAATAAAGGAAAATGGAAGTCTCTGTTCTGATTTGCAGATAATGAGTATTAAAATATATTGACAGAATTGACCAAATTACCTGTATGGCTGTGTTTCTAATGAAATGAAAGTTCTTTTTTAATTATCTAAAAATGTTTAATATTTTATGTGAAGAAACAAAAAGGATATTTTGTTTCTTGTATGCAGACCTATCATTGCTGCAAACAGAATTGAATTTTACATATGTGTGTATGTGTATATTTTTTTAGAGCATAATCTGTCACCCTGCTTGACAATGAATGTAGCTTTATCATAGTAGGCCTTGTAACAAAAATTAAATGTTGGTAATATGAAAAATCTTTGACTAACTCTTTCAAAGTATAACTTTCCCTCAGTACATATTTCTTTAATGAGGGTTGCACAGACACACCCAAAGTAAATTAATTTTTAAGACCATCTCTGTATTTTAATACAGAATATACGCTGGGGGGATGATAGGAATGAAGATATGTATAGGATGTGGTGTTTTTCCCCCAAGATATTCCATGTTGGATTTTATCACACTGTTTGGTAGCAGACAGGTCAAAGTCCAAAAATACAAAATGAATTGTAGCACTTTTTGTCTTCTCATGGTAAAGTGATAAAAAATTAAAAACCTCATTACCAGTGTTAAGCACTCAAAGCAATAGCATGCTTTGGAGCACTTTTAATTATCTTGGGGCATTTGACAAACTTTGTATTCATTTCATGATGAGGTACAGACTGCTTCTGTTTTATACAAAAATGAAACCACATATTGAGATATTCCTTTCCACCATAAAGGGCACAATGGAGTCACACTAAATGCAGTACTTAATTCATGTTAGAAGCAAATAGAGGCATTTGAAGAAACTGAACCTTTGGCCATCTTCCAGAACATAAATGAAGAAGTAAGTTTGAAGTGGACTTATATAAAAAATAGCACTGGGGCCTTCTTTGACAAAGTCATTTGATAAAAAAAAAGTATAGTTATTATAGCAGGAGAAAGTCAAGAAATTGAGCTGATTTCACTCAGCATAAATTTCTTGTGTGTGAATAACCTCGGCTGGGCCCTCATGGCTGCTCAGCAGCCCTCCTGTTCTACTATTATGGACTCTTTCTTATTCCCCACAGCAGCTGTTCTAAAACTTTTCCTTTCTTCTCAAACCCCTAATCATAACTTTACTCCCTATACTTAGAAGCAACCTCCCATTTCCCTGAGAAAATTGAGGTGATAGCACATCTCAGAATTTCTTGACATCATCACTCATGTTTTTCTGTCTCTTTCCTTATCTCAGAGGAAGCCATGATCCTTGCTAATGCTAATCCCTCTGCCTATGCCTTTCAGTCATCACTACCTCCTGCTTCATTCAGAAATTTATTCTAGCATTCCTCCCTCTTCTTTCATGTATCTAGCCTCTTTCTCTTTACTATTTTTTTCTCTCAGTCTATATTCTCAGTTTTCTAATCATTTGAAAAAGAAAAAAAATCCTTTGGCCTTTCTCCTCTGTTCACTTACCATACTCTGTATGACCAAGTTTCTTGAAAAAGCTGTATATACTCCATTCCTCAAAGTTGTTTTTGTCCATTCGTTCCACAATCCCCTTGAAAGATGGCTTCTCTCACCTTCATTGCACTGAAACCGATGGCTCAGAGACCACCATCTCTTTCCATCTTGACCTTTTGTAGCATTTGATCCTATTTATATCTCTCTCAATAGGGAAGCTGTGCTAACAATAGCAACAGCACACAACAACAACAACAACAACAACAACAACAAATTTCTCCTCTATTAACTTCAGAGGTGCTTTTGTTCTCCTACTTGTCAAACTAGTCTTTGTCTCCTTTCTGAATTGGCTGCTTATTCACCTAGAAGTAGCTAACCGTTTCTGGGACTGGAATCAGGAAGACCTGAATCTAAAATAAACCTCAGCCATTTACTATCTTTGTAACCCTGAGCAGTTAATTATCTTATCCTCTATTTGCCTCCATTTAAAAATGTAGATAGTAATAGCACTTAGATCTGAGGGTTGTTTGTGAGGATCAAAAGAGATAATATTTTTAAAGTGTTTAGTAAAGTGTCTGGCACAGAGCAGACACCCAGTTTTTGTTTCTTTCCTTCTTTCCTTAGGCTCTATCTATTGCTTTAAGTTACTCAGAGTTCTGTCCTTGGTCCTCTTCTCTTTCTCTACTGTTCTTTGATCATCTTTTTCACTCATAACTTTGATTTCTATCTCTATACCAATTATTGCCACATCTGTGTTTACCAGTCTTTGTCTTTCTCCTTCTGCTCCAGTCCCTTCCCCTGTCTGAAGGATATCTTTAACATCTCTAACTTAATAAGTGAGCTTCTTTCTTTGCCTCAAACCTTTCTCTTCTTCTGAATTTCCTGTTTTATTAGTGATAATAGCTCTCATTCAGTCCTCCATGTTTGAAATGTTGGTATTATGTTCCTTTATTTTTGTTTTGTTTTTTTTTTGTTTTCATTTACTTGCTAAATACTATTGATCCTCTCTGCATTATCTCTTGTTTCTCCCTACCCTTCACTTTTCCCACTTCTAGGACCTTAATACAGGCCATCATTACTACCCACCTTGACTATTATACAGTCTCTTAAAAAGCCTTTCTCTCATCTCTGATGAGATTGTGTCTCTATTTTATACCTCACTTGATATTAATTACCAGAGCTTTTGAACAAAGCCAATTTTGTTACAGCTTTCAAAATCTCAGATTATTTTTATATCAAGTAGAATATAAGCTTCTTGAGGACAAAAAGGTTTTACTTTGGTATATGCATATGTATATGTATATATCCCAGTGGCTACTAGCTCAGTACTTGACACATAGTAAACAGTTAATAGTTATTTATTCATTGACATACACATAAATATTGATGAAGGAGAGCCTGTAAGGCAGTGTTTCCCTCTACAAAATCAAGTGTTTTTGATAGTATTTTTCAAAAGTAAAACAACAAACACTAAGATATTATATTATTTTTCACCCTTATAATTCATCCTTCACAGAACTACTTGATTGATTTTGCTTATGAACATATTTAGTCATGTCACTCCACTGCTTGAAACCAATAAGTTGCTAACTCTATCCTATGAAGTAATCTAAAATTTTTAACATGGCATTCAAGAGACCTCCCACTCTGGCTTCATTTTACCTGTCTAGAAGTATCCCACACTATTTTCTTCTGCATCCTTAGTACAGCAGTAAGACATACCCCAAATTGTACTAGGGTGCTTCAAAAGGGAGTGAGTTTCTCTTCTCTATGACTTCAGGCAAAGCTTGGACGACCCCCTATTATGTGGTCCACTGTACCCCTAATAAATGGTAACAATAGATCACTATAACCAATTGGGCAATGTGGTAAAGGGGATTCTTTTTAGGCACAGGTTGGAATATTTATCTCTTAATGTCCCTTCCTACTTTGAGCTTGTGTTATTGATTCTGAACTATTTACCATCTTCCTATGCACATTCTGCTTTCATGTTTCATGACTGCTCATATTGGTCCCTATGTCCATCTTTACCTCTTAAATCCTTTACTATCCCTTTAAAGCTCAATTTAAATGTATCTGTTCTCTTCCATTAATCTTTCCTGATATCTCCAGTGGGTAATGACTTCTCCTTTAAATTGCATTTTCCCTTCCTTATACACTGATTCTGTATTTTGTTGTATTATAATTTTCATAAATCCCCTTATTGAGAGACATTATGTATAGTTAACAGAGAATCTTCCCTCAGAACCAGGAAGACAGAGACTCAGATCCCATCTCCTCATCTCTCAGTGCTCTAGGCAATTCTCTAACTCTAAATTACCAAAAAGGGGCTGAACTTCATGAGGATTGAATGTTTCCTCATCCAGGAATTGCCTAGAGTAGCAAAATCACAGGTCTAGTTCTTATCCCTTCCCTATCCCTCTGAAGACTGACCGTAAGGTCCCTGCTGGCAGGGATCCTATCTTATCTAAAGATAATGTGCTTTCCATGCAATAGATGCTCAATACATTTCTGTTTCATATTGAGTTGAATTTAAGTGCTTCATAAATATATTTATAAACTTTCTTAAACTTGTTTCTTTCTTGGATTGCACATGGTTTATTCACATATGATGTTATTCAGTTGAAATACAACCTGGTCAACATCTCTGAAATCAGCACTGAGACCAAAGCACAACTGAAAAAAAAAATGGGGGGGGGGCATAATAAGATCTAGTATCTGTTATTTTCTTGTTGTGGTGGTTTCTTTTTGTTGGACTCTCTGCTAACTTGAATTTCTAAAATAGCAGTATTATAAATCTAGTCCAACTAGAGTACAGAATAGTAGAAAGTTAAGTTTATCTAGTAAAGACATTAATTTCTTCCTGTTGAAATAACCCCCATTTCCCAGGAAGAATGATCTCAGAAAAAAAAAAAAAGCAAAGAAATCTAACAGCTAGAATAAATACTGGAATGATTTACAGAAAAATTAACATAAGTCATCAGGCTCTCATGTCATGAAAGCTGCCCTGTTTACTGAATAAATACTAGATTTATGTGCCCACTCTTCATGGTTCTCCCATCTATGCGTCTCAGCAGAAGACATTTCATGCCAAAAAAGCTATCTGTGATGGTATGCATGAATTCTTTCCATGTTGTCCAATTGTTGGATGAATGCATTTTAGCACTTAAGCAAGAGCATGAGATTGAAAAGGTGTCCATCAGTGTTGGAAGCATAAGATCCACTTTTTTCTAAATTAAAAGCATCTGATATGTACACATAGATATGTACCCTATATTCGTATTTTTGCATAAGCCAATGTGAAAGTTCTGATGCCTTCATCACAGCTCAGAAATGCATATGCTGGTACATTTTAGCTGTGCATCTTCTTACCTGTAATCTGCTAAATAGGCAATTCACTGAGTTATGGCAGATATTATGCTTAACCATTTGATACTGTGTCTCAGAACTCAAATTAGTTTCACTCTTAGAACAATACATAATTCATTCCGCACACACGGGATTAGCTGAAAGGTAGGCATTTGTAACAACACCTATGACAGCTGTTGTTTCCTTCAATAGGTAATAGAGTTTGATGATGGATCCGGATCTGTTCTCAGAATTCAACCTTTACGAACTCCTCGGGATGAGGCAATCTATGAATGTGTTGCCTCCAATAATGTTGGAGAAATAAGCGTATCTACCAGGCTCACTGTTTTACGTGGTAAGTGAGATGGTTGATTGATTATATCACTGTCAACATTTGGTGTTATTTTCTCCTTGTTTGATGGGGGAGGGGGTCGTCTGGAAAAAGAAATAGCATAGTCTGACAAATTACATTGCAAATGAATCAGAATAGGGTTCAAGTCCACCAAATATTCTTAAGAGTTTAGCCTGTTCTCTCATCCCTTTCCTGACCTTTTTGAGGTAAGGATTGTTTCCTAGATTTCTGTCCTTGGTCATCTTCTCTTTTACCATCCTTTGATGATACTTTTTTTTTGAATTTAAAGGAAATTCTAAATTAAAAGGAGAAAAGAAAAACAAAAATGAGTAAGCAGTGCCATTTCTTAAATTCATTCCCCCCCCCAGGAGAATTTGGGGTAATTGGGAGTGCTGTGGGAAATGGCTGTTTGGGTGTTATTGCTATTCCTGGGCAGTTTTTAAACTTACTCAGTAAGCTTGTATGATATAAATCACTACTATAGATATTGTATTTTGGGAAAAATTACAAGCTCAATTGTTGGGTCCCTATGTTGCCTACAAATGTTTTTCTCTGTTGTTGTATGGTTATGCTATCTACCTCTGTCTCTTACTACAATTCTGTTGCTTCTGGAATTAATTCAACATAAGATTCCACGCCGCCAATACAGTATAGTGTGTCCATTCTGGTCTTATTTCAGGATGGTCTAAAATAAACAATAGTAACAAAGATATGCCCCAATCTCTAATTCAAGAACTTTATTGTTTCTCATCTGGCCATGTGGCCCTGGGAAATTTGCCTGCTAACCCTTTTTTCATGATACAGGGTAGCATCTTTTTTTGACATATACCAGCAGTCAAGACACCAGGCTTACTGTGTTAACATGGGGAAAATTGGTAAATGTGCATGAAAAATCTAGTAATCAGGTTTGAACCTGTAAAGCTTTGCATGGATATTTGATTTTTAAAGCTATTAGTTTTTCAGCCTCCAATTTTTCCCCCTAAGGGATTCATTTACTTTATTTTTTCATGAAATTAGCAGCATTTTTGCTTCCTGATTTTTGTGGTAACCAGTGATTTAAAAAGCATCAACATTCTGCTGCCTCTGCACGATGATCAGCACCTCCTGTTGATATTGGCAAGGTCCTGGCTCTTGGGAGGAGGGCTGATACTAGTAGCGTGGGCCAGATTTACCTGGTAGATTGGAAGGAAACGCATGTCATAAAGTACTCAAGCAGCTTAGAAAATCAAATTATTCAGTTCTACAGGCAAAATGTTCAAGAATACAAATGGGCATTTTATTAACATTAGAAGTGAAAGAAATAACCAACTGAATATGCAGTTTTTCAAGTTCACTTTCTATATACTGTAGAAAATTTTATCCCCTTAAACTTTATATAATGAAATATATGCATTTTATTTGTTTGAATATACTTTTTGAAAATCATCCAACTGACTAGAAGCTTCTTGAGAGCATGGCATGCTGCCCTCCCACAGAAGAAGTCTCTGAAGCATCCAGCAAAGCCACTCACCTTACTATTTCCTGCTCCCTTCCATTCCATAAGTGAGAACCTAGATTTGATGTTTTGTTTTTTTGTTTTGTTTTGTTATGTTTTTGTTTCTCCAACATCTAACACATAGTAGGTATTTAATAAATTGCTTGCGAACTGAACTGAATTTGAGATTGTGATTAGATATTATGATTTTGTTCCTCTTACCTAAAAAAGAGTTGAACCTACTGGCAGAGCATATTTCTGCATTTAACTCCCCAAATATTCACTTTTTTGTAACTAGATGCTAGCCTCAAGTCTTTGAAGGATCAATAACACCTATACACAAATATTTAACTGAAGAGAGTTATGTGAAGGACTCTTGGTTAGAGAGAATTTATGGTAAAATATGCCCTCCTTTCTTAAGGGTCATCCTATTTTAAGGTGGCAGCCAAGAAGGGCGTGACAGTAGATTTAGAATGTGCTATATACAGAAAGATGTCACCATACTGGTCAGTTTGACTTGACTCTTTCTTTAATAACCAAGAAAAATTCAGAGGATAGAAGGAAATGCTTAGAAATAATTGGAGTATTTAGAAAAAAGATATCCATAATTTTTAAAAACAATGATGAACTCACATGAATAGAGCACTGACCCTGGAGTCAGGAGGACCTGAGTTCAAATCCAGCCTCAGACACTTGACACACCTACTAGCTGTGTGACTTTGGGCAAGTCACAACTTCAGTTGCCCTCCAAAAAAGCAAAAAACAAAACAAAACAAAAAAAGTGATGAACTCTCAGTTATTGATAGTGTGCTGAATATTCCTTATTGATGACTTGGACACTCTTTGGTGTGGCTACCTGTCCTTTACCTTTCTGAAAATTAGTGTCCATATCTGTAAAAAGAAGGGATTGGATTAGATAATTGCTAAGATTCCTTTTAACTTCTTCTATTCTAATCCATTGGTAAAAGCATATTAATTAACAAAGGAAAATTGGAGGCAGCCAGGTAGCACAGCGAGAAGGAGCACCGGCCCCAGAGTTGGGATGACCTCGGATTGAATCCGGGATCACACCCACCCAGAAACACGGGCTGTGTGACCTTGAGCAAGTTACTTAACCCTAATTGCTTTAAAAAAAAAAAAGGAAAATTAAATGACATACCTTTTGTTCAAAACAGTCTAAGACTGGGAGGAATAGCTGTATTTTTATTATTAAAATTTCAAATAAATCATTATCATGTTATTGTGTTTAAGCATAAATTACCCTGAATTCAATAAGATAAAGTTAGCATATTGTAAACCCATTTGCTTTCAATTGTCAATAAGCACCTTGTTATCCTTAACAAAAATAAAAACAGAATTTCCATTGGAATATAAATCCAATGGGGGAACAGAAAGTTTGGGGAAGAAGCAATACGCCTTTGTTTTGAGGAAAGGAAAGGAATATCACATTATTGTAGGATAGGGAAAAAATTAAGCTTATGGCAATTGCTACACCTAGTAATTAAGTTTCTTATAATGAAAATTGTCCCTGGAACACAACCTTCATATACCGGCATGTTTTCCAGAATTCTTAATAATATTTTAGAGAAGTTTTTTTTTTAATATTTGTTTTTAAGTTCCAAAATTCATTTCTTAGTAGTATTCTGTTACTTTAGCAATTAAGATAATTCCTATCTTGTGAACAGTGGTACATATCAAATTCTTATCAGACTTGGTAAAAAGCCAGCAATAGTAAAAGTTAACAAACCTGTAACTATCTCATGCAGGACAAGAAAATTTACTTTCAAATCAGCAAATAAACACTAAACAACAGTTGAAAATGTAGTCATTAACAGAGGATTGTGAATAGACATTTAACAACCTTCTACATTTATATAATGCTTACGTATCTAGTTGTTTTCTCACATCAACTTTATGGGGTAAGTGGCATAGTTATTTTCTCCCACTTTATTGATGAGGAAACTGAGATTCAGAGAGGTTAAATGATTTTTATTAGGTTCACATAGTGAATAGTCCCAGAGCCAGGATTCATATGGTATTATACTAGCACATTTAAAAGACTTTTGAATCTAATATTATCACACAATCCAGAAATTGTCTCTGTTAGCACTCCCAGACACCAAAAAGGTTTTAGATAATCTAAATTGTGGGGGAAATTACAAATCAGAGAAACTTTCCCCAAAGCAACTTAATCTCTTTACAAGTAGCCCAACACACTAATAGAAGTAAATTCTTATAGAAAGCAAATAAATTGAAATGACAGTCTATACATGAAGTATTTCACAGAAAAAATGGGAAATATTTAGCATTATATTGTGGCTTACATATTTCCAAATTTGTTTTCAGGACGTAAATCTTCTAATTTTACCACTTTTTACCATTTTAACATCAGAATTTGGTGATAAGTAAATCTGAGAAATCGATAGATTATATTCTCTCTACAGCAATAGGTCTGCCATACAGCTTTCAGAGTGATTTTCCTAAAACAAAGGTCTGACCCTGTTGCTTCCCAACTCATTAAAGAAGATCCTTGGTTTGACATTTGAAGCTACCTTTCCAGCCTTCTTACACATTACTCCCCTGTCTTCAAAATATTCCTTACACATAACCTTCCATCTCCCATCTCCATGTCCTCTCATTGGCTAGCCCCCATCCCTGGAATGCCCTCAGTCCTCATTTCTTGCCTTCTGGAATCCCTGGTTTTCCCTCAAGAATCAGTCTCTGTGTCTCTCTGTCTCTCTCTCTGTGTGCTGTGTGTGTGTGTGTGTGTGTGTGTGTGTGTGTGTGTGTGTCTGTCTGTCTCTGTCTCTGTCTCTCCCACCTCCCTTTTCTTCTCCCTTTTCTCTCTCTCCCTTTCTTTCCTATCTAAATAAATAAAATAAGTAGTTCCTCCTTGCTGCAGGAACTGCCTCAACTTGTACAACTTGTAAGTAATTTATTTCATCAGTCCTCTGAGTATCCTTGAGGCCTGGAATGTTTCCCTTCCTCAAACCCGGTATTCTTTCCACTGCCCTTCATTTTGTCTGTGCTAAGCAACTACAGTGTTCTGGTTCTCTCAGCTATAGCCTTTCACCAAGACTTTCTCCCATTATCAATCAAAACTAAATTGCCCTGTTATCTCTGTTCATTTAATACTGACTGCTTACTATTCATATACAACTCACAAGTGCTTAATTTTGCACAGAGTGTATAAAATGTAATTCTTTTGAAGTTTACATGCTAGGTATAGGACAAATATTATCTGTTTTAGAAAATGTATCCATGTTTATAATTTTTTATGAGCAGTGTGGCATAGTGTATGGGAAACTATCCTTGGTTCAAGTCCCTCGCCCAATACATCTTGACTGTATGTCCTTAGGTAAAGACGTTATTCTCTCTTGTGTCTCAGGCAGCTAAGAATAGAAATTGTAAAATAGTTGCCAGAGACTTTCCTCACTAGAAATTCCCTGTATCAATGAAATAGTAGGTTTATTAAAACAACAACATAAAAAAAAACCGAAACAAAAACACTGGCAAAATTATAGGCATTTGTCATTGAATGAAAACACCTGAGGAAACTTCTCATGACTGGCATGCTAGCCACTTGTGTTGTGGCCGTTAAAAAGTGACCAGGAAACTAGGTGGCACAGTGAATAGAGCACAGGCCCTGGGTTCAAATTTGGCCTCAGACATTTAACACTTACTAGCTGTGTGACCTTGGGCAAGTCATTTAACCCCAATTGCCCTGCCTTCCCCCTCCAAAAAAGACCAGAAAAAAAAAGAAAGAAAAGGTGACAGATCCAAGGAAGAAGAGCTGAGATGAGAGTCAGCCATGGATGAAGACTGAAGCTCTGGGGGGAACTCTTATAGATTCTTTTTTTTTTTTCATTCATTTTTCATACCTCTTGGAGACTGTAAGAGGTGGGGGTTGGGGGGAAGGGAGAAGAAAGGAGGAAAATTCTGTCTCTTCCCTGTCCCAGTTTAGCACTTAAATCTTGAATTAGAAGAACATGGCAGAATCCAGTTCCTGAGTCAGTTTGAGTCTATTCACATTAGAGGAGCACAGAATCTGGCATCTAGAGTTGGGCTACTGCTCAGAAGGTGACCTGTCTCAAAGCTGAGACTTCTGCTTATCATAGACCCATACCCAAAGGACCTGGTTATCTGTAAATATAGCAGTATTCTGAACCAAGATTCCTAATAAGCCTGACACTAAGAGATGGAGAATAGGGCCAAGCACCACAGACAAATGCACCCATCCCAGGAGAAGGCCATTTGAGACCTAACTGATCTGTTCATCCAGCAGAGACATTGGCTGATTCTCCCAACTTTTAGAGTATTCTTCCCTAATTACTTTATATTACAATATGTGTATGTTATATTTCATAGGGTAATGGATTTAGAGTTGGATGAGACCTCAGAGTCATTGTAAGAAACCGAGAGGCACAGAGAGATTAAGTGACTTGCCTAGAGTCACACAGCTAGTTTAATGTCTCAGACTAGGATATGAACCCAGTTCTTCTTGACTAATTCCAGTGCCTTACATTTATATATATATATATATATATATATATATATATATATATATATATAT
>NW_027185799.1:22835430-22965430 GCF_028583685.1 Petaurus breviceps papuanus
TATATATATATATATATATATATATATATATATATATATATATATATGTTTATGTTGTCTTCTTGGATAAAATATAAGTTTCTTAAGAGAAAACATTGTTTCATTGTTTTATGTTAAAGAGCACTCTGAAACTATTCCAAGAAGACAAGGAGGAAGGGCAGCAGCCAGAGGGTCCTGGGCTACATGTGTTCCCCACAAACGCCATCTTCTACTTTGTTAATGCTCTATTTGTCAATCCCGTTCACTTACACTGGGTGTCCTTGTAAAAGAATGAATCTCAGCTTTATGGGAAGATGTGTTGTTGTTATCATGTCATCTCTGTAAATGACTTTTCTTTGCATTAATTATATCTATGGACAGATTAAAGGTAAAACAAACACATCGGGGGGGGGGCGTTATTATGAGGTACAGTGTTAGGAGTATGGACCCATGGAGTAACTTTCTCTTGAGGTATCCATTGTCCAGGGGACCCAGCCATCGAATCAGAGTTAGAGGGACAGCCCAGAGGTGGCTCCACACATACATGCAGAGTGTCCCTAGGCATAACACATTTTAGTGAATGAAAACCACTACATCAAATACTTAAACGACAGGAAGAAAATATTTGTTAGAAGTTGAATGATACTGAGTTAGTACAGACAGAAGTTACTGGACAAAGGTGAGTAGCTGATTGAGCTAAAAGATGTTTCACTGGGAAAGAGAGAAAAATGTTTGCATACATATGCTTCTTTCCAAAGCATGCACCATTACAGCAGTTGGAGAAGAACTTCTACTATTTTTCAACGAGAATGTAGCCACCTATCAGTGCCATTGTGTGATACTCTGTGATCAGAATTAGCATGTTCATTACAGTCTCATTTTATTAATGCCTCTTTTTGAAGATGAACACTGTTGTCCCCGCTGTGAAAATGGTACTTTACAGTTTATGGTATAAAGTGGTCTCTGCTGGGGAGCTGGGCTAGGAACATTAAAGAACAAAGCACAGCTGCTTGACAGTCACACAAAAGGATTTTTATGAAAGACTGAGACAAAAGGAAGGGTGGCCAACATTGAGCAAGCTCGCCAGCATTTGGGGTATGGAGTGAAATGACTTCAACTGACTTATAAAAATGGATGAGTACTTAAAATAAGTTAATATCAAATGATAAAGTAATTGAATGCATACCTTTCCATTGAAGAAAGATGTTCAAGCACATGCAATTTTTTTTGTTTTTCTAGTAGTATATTTTTAGTGCTTAAAATGATAATAATAATAGTTACCTTAATATATGGGGGCTTCAGGCTTCAAAGAGTTTTGCATACATTATCTCATTTAAACAACAAAAATTTATCAAGTATGCTATTCTAGGTGCTAGGTGGGGGATATTCAAAGTGTAGATTAAACAACCTCTGCACTCTTAGATCTTACAATCTGGTAAAGGGCTAAGAGGACAGCTAGGTGGTGCAGTGAATGGAATATCGGACCTGGAGTCAGGAAGACTTGAGTTCAAATGTGGCCTCAGATACTTAAAATCTATGTGACCCTGGGCAAGTCATTTAACCCTGCTTGCCTTGGTTTCTTCATCTGTCAAATGAGCTGGAGAAAGAAATGGCAAACCATGCCTGCATCTTTGCCAAAAAGTGCTCAAATGGGGTCACGAAGAGTTGGATTTGATTGATATGACTGAACGATATCACAAAGGAATAAGGTACCAAAGCATATAGCTCTCCTATACAGTAGTGCATGATAATATTTGTCTTTTATATTCTTTTACAATTTGGCCCCAATTTATTATTTAATCCTTTTTATTCTCCTTCCTAGACTCTATAATCTAACCATTCCCTTCTCTCTGTTCTTCTCATGTTGCACTAAGTCTGTTATCTCCATGCCTTTGTTCTAGCTGTTTCATGTGTCCTCACCTCTACTTCACTTTCTTCAGCATCAGCTAAAGAAGCAGGGTCACCTCGTTAGTTTAATGTTTCAGGATTTGAACACAATTCTTCTAGATAACCAAGTCCACTGCCCAATATTTATATGTGTTTATGTTTTCTTTTCTGAGTGAATGTAAGCTCATGATACAGATGATATTGCTTTCATTTCTTTGACTTCTGTCACTAGCATCTAAGGTAGGGAACTGCTTGCAAATCAGCAAAAGTGTTTGAAATTATTAGAAACAGTATATTTGCACCATGTTAGCTAATTAGGGGTGAGTTGACCCAGATCAGATATGTAAGCAGGTCAAAATTCCTTTATGGCTTGGAGAGGTAGAAAGCCATGTCTCTATAACTCCAGCCCAGGCAAAATATGGAAACCCAGTTTTTTTTTTTACAACTATATCTATATATCTATGTCTATGTCTGTATCTCTCTATATAGATAGCGATAGGTATATAGAGATATTGCTACGTGAATACCCATAGAGCTTAGTTGTTTAGGTCATCAGGAAAAAATATACTACTTGATTTAAAAATTTTTTTTTAATTTTTATTTTTTATTTTTTTGCTTTTTGGAGGGAAAGTGACTTGCCCAAAGTCACGTGGCTAGTTTGTGTGTGTGTGTGTGTGTGTGTGTGTGTGTGTGTGTGTGTGTGTTAAGTGTCTGAAGTCAGACCTGAACTCAGGTCCTCCTGACTCCAGGGCCGGTGCTCTATTCACTGAGCCACCTAGCCTCCCCTGAATATACTACTTGAACAAGCGGAGCTTGACAATCTTTTTCCTAAAAATGCCAAATATACAAAAAGTTAGCTACAAAAGTAGTCATATATTTTCATATAGATATATCTCTATATAATTATGTGTAGAGATAGATGGTAGGTAGGTAGATAGATAGATAGATAGATAGATAGAGAGAGAGAGGTTTGTGATGTCTGACTCCAGTAAACAATATAAAAAACAAGAGGCAACTGTGTGACTATGTATGTTTAATGTGGACTCATGAAACATCACAAAAATATTTTTGAGTCAAAATTTTTAAAGAAGTTAAATGTAAACTTATTGTCAGTTATAAAAATAATTTCATGTAAATTTATCTGTATATAAACTTCAGTAATTCTACATTTGTATGTTCTCAGTGAAAAAAAATCTACATGACTTAGGAAGATAGTTATCATATTAAATTTCAAGATATTCAGAATTAGACTTCTGCCTCCCTCCTAATGGTGATAGTTTGAAGAAATATTTGCAAGCATTTATTTTCTCTCCCTCCATTCGTTTCCGCAACTAACCCTCCTCCAATTGAATAATTTAAAAGAAGAAAAAGAAAAAAGAGTCTTCATAATAAGTAGGCATAGTCCAGCAAAACAGATTTCCACATTAAACATACCCCAAAACTTTATGTGCTTGTCTTCAAGTCCCTTACCTCTCTGGCAGGAGTTGGATAGCATTGTTTCATCTTCACTCCTCTCAACTCATGGTTTCTGTGATACAGTTTTGAAAATTATTCATACGTATTCTTTTAGTCATTTTTTTTGTTTGTGTGCAGAGAGTTGACTTTCATCAAGGATGAAAGTACATCTAAGTCCTAGTATTAGACCTCTTTTGTAATACATGTAATTTTTTTAAAACTTGATTTGAATAACGGGAGTTACTGTATTCATGCCATTTAAACTATTATGAAGAATAGCAGGAACTACAATTCTGGGAATAATACATTTAATTCTGGCAAACTGTGCTTTTAGTTTTAAGGATCAATTATCTGTAATCTTTGAAAATAACTTTAGTAACATGTGCATTGTAGAGTAATGAATGTTGATGTGTTCTCTAATGGGTGTGTATTTCTAACCTTCCAACTTTGATGGTGACTTTTATTTTAGATTTTGTCTTTAATGTACTGTATTGGCCCCTTTAATAAAAAGGACCTTTTTTTTAACTAATAATATTTAACTAATAGATCTTCACAAGTATGTCTGCATTAAAATGCTTCAGACAAGAGATTAATGAGTGTGTTCAGTTTGAAAAACTGATCACAGTCTAGGTATTCCCAGAGGAGAGCCTAAGGTTTTTTACAGAGTGTAATATGAAGAAAACTGTATAGAGAACTAGGTGTCTATCCATGCTCATTACAAAAGGAAGCTTTCCTATAATCAAGAAGGCAAGTAAATCAATATGGAAACTATTTCTGTATTCCCCCCTCCCTTCTAAATAACTCTCTACTGTTTTACACACACACACACACAGAGGCTATTTTCAATATTCAGGGCTTTATATATAGCTAGTACGAATACTCTTAGGAGGGGTGAACTTAAAATCTGTAAACTTTAAAAAATATATGTTTTAATGGTGTAATAGATTTTTATTATCCTTTGTATTTTATTTTTTGTCCTTACACATATTTTCCTGAGTTGCCCATAGGTTTTACCAGACAACCAAGGGGGCCCATGACACACAAGAAAGGTTAATAACCCTGTAGGTGGGAATAATCCAAAATAGGATATATAATCCTTTGCTCTCTACCACCTTTCCCCCAACAAAATCACATATATCAGTAAAAAGTAAAATTCTTAATTTGGGGGAGTTAGAAAGCACTCAAATACCTTCCAGGGCATATTTTCTACAAGGTTAATCCCCCCTTATTTAGTGAGTAAAATTAAAGTGATAAATGAGGCCATAACTAGAATGTAAGACTTGACAATGGTTTGAAGGAGAATGAATGGAAGAAAATAAAAGGAGTTCCTTCTTCTTTCTAATATTCCCCGAGGTGAATCCTCTGGTTGTTGCGAAGAGAGGGATAATGAAGAACCCAGCTTAGGGTGGGTTCCTTGTTTCTCCTGAAGAGTGGAAGAATATCTTTTCTAGCTTTCCAAGAAAGACATCACTGTTTCAGGATCTATGTTCTGGGGAGTGGGGAGTGTGAAAGTCATCAGGCCATAACCTGGACTATCTTGGCCAGAGGTATTTTACCTGGAGTATGTGGACTCTAAAAAAAGATGGATGGATGGATGGATAGATGGATGGATAGTTAAATAGGTAGATAACTACTTCAATATAATTAGTTTCCTTTTGTATCCTAGGTATTTCATTTATATTTTTAAAAAATCTTATTCTGAGTAGTGATTTATAGGCTTCCCCAGACCACAAAGGGATCACAGACACACACCCATCCCAGGAAAAAGTCATATGGGACATAACAGATCTGTTGACCCTGCAGAGACATCTGTTGATTCTACTCTTTGGATTCTTCCAACTTTTAGTGTTTGTCATCTCTAATTATTTTGTATTTAATGTATTTAAATTATTTTGTATTTAATTATATTTCATCTATTATATTTTATATATCATTTCAAAATAAAGAAGACAAACTAGGGTATTCTATTTAATTTAATTCAATTTGACAAGTAGTTGTTAAGTGCCTGCTATTGGCCAAGAATAATACTGAATACTGAGGTTAACAAGAGAGAGAGAGAGAGAGAGAGAGAGAGAGAGAGAGAGAGAGAGAGAGAGAGAGAGAGAGAGAGAGAGAGAGAGAGAGAGAGAGAGAGAGAAAGAAAGAAAGAAAGAAAGAAAGAAAGGAAGAAAGAAAGAAAGAAAGAAAGAAAGAAAGAAAGAAAGAAAAGGAAGGGGAAAGGAAGGAAGGAGAAAGAAAAAGACAGAGAAGAAAAAGGAAGGAAGGAAAAAAGAAAGAAAAAATTCCTACCTTCAAGAAACATACATTCTTTTGTGATGATACAAAACTTTTATAAGTAAATACTATGTACTGTGAATAGGGAGAGAAGACTGAACAGGGATCATGAAAGGTTTTCCATAGTCAAAAGAAGCTGAGTTAAACCTTGCTTAAAGCCAGGGTTTCCAAGAAGTCTAAATGAAAAAGGAGCATATTTCTAGTGGACATCTGATTCCCCCCCCCCAGTTGAATCTAACATCACTTATAGAACTTTCAAACCTGAAGGACTGTAGAATTAAAGGATTTAATAAAAACTCCTAGTACTATTAATCAAGAGAGAAAAAGGGGGGGGGTTACTCCAAGGGTAATTACTTGAGATATTTTTTATTACATCATATTTTTTAACTTAACCAAAGAAGTTTGCCTTGTTTGGGTTCATACCAATCTCTAATTAAAGATAAATCATTTAGTACTAGGAAACTGAGGCCTAGAGAAGCTAAAAGAGGCACCTAGTGTCACATACCTCTTAAGTGAGAGTGGTGATCCAAGCTTAACAGAATGCCAGTCTAGTCAGATCTTTTGTGCATTAGACCATAAATAGTCCAGGGATAGATTTGTTTTGGTATTTGTTTAAGCAAAACATAAGTAAAGCTTAGCTCAGTTATACAACCTAAAGGCCAATAGTAGGATCTCTTGCATTCTCTGTTCTTTGGATTTATCTGTTCCTACTTCTTTCCGTGTGTCCAGATTTTCTATTATGGAAAAGGCCAACTTATTGGAGTTTGTCATGGGCTTTGATTAATTATACTGAAAGACACCTCTCCAGGAGGGTGACATAAAATCATCTTGGGGGCTTGGTGGGACCTATGAGTGATTATTTGACCTACAGCATAGGATAGCAACATTCCTCTTTTTGGTTTAGATTAAAAATTCACCTTTAGGCTTTGCCTACTGTCTTCAGGGAGATATTATATATTTCAGACCCCGCAAAAAAAGATTTTTAGAGGTGATATCAGATATATTTTACAAATATACATTACCTTTGTCTGGTAGGATACAGAAATTGGCTGTTAACAGAGTTAATCAATCAACAAACCTTTATCCTCATTTTACGAAATTTTCATAGCCTTTTAATACGGGTCAATGTTCTCTCAGTTCAAGACATAAGAAACTTAGGGACCATCTAATCTCATCTAACTTTTTCAGATGAGTAAACTAAGAACCAGGAAAAGGGGACAGTTCAAAGTCCAATAGGTAGTAACAGAGAGAGATGAGATTCAGAACCAAGTTCTTTGACCCACATACAATGATCTTTTGTTGCATTTTGAATTGTTCACCATTCCCTTGTTCTGGTTTCCTCCTTTCTTCAGCCTATATCATTGTTATTTTACTCTCTAAAAGGCAGTAGCTTCCACTGAATACTAGGAAATAAAGTCTTTAGAACTAAAGAATATAGGGATGGCATATTTTCAGACTGCAAATACTAAGAAACAAATCTGATAGAAACTGAATGATTTCTTAACTTTTGTTCTCCTCAGAAGTATCTTTTTTTTTAATGGCAGTGGTGGGGAGAGAGAAGAGAGGAAGGAGAATATTTCTGAATTATTTATTTTTTCTCCAGAGCTGCTTTCATTTAAGCGTTTATTCAACAGTGAACAAAATTAGCCATATTTCTTCCAGCTTTGAGGACATGGCACCAGTGTATTTGAAAGCAACTTGTGTCTCCACCAAGAAATCACAGTTTTAGTTATGATGATGATTGCAGCAAATGAACATGTAAGATACATGATTGAGGGTAATCAAGCCAATTTATAGGAAAAAGGTGCTCCTGCTGTAATTCAACCTACAGCTTTTGAGGATAGTGGTTTCTGAGCACACTAATGTCTCATCAAGTGCACCATTACTTCTGACAGCCAGATTTGTTGAAAGGTAGGATGTATTTGACAGAAGAGTACTGTACTGACAGCAAAATTAAAGTCTTTTTTCCCTCCAATGGAAAAAGATATTCTTAAAGAAGAAAATCACATATTATATTCAAGAAGAGTTTGAATGTTCTTTGGTTAAGTTAAAAAATATGATGCAATAAAAAAAAAACTCAAGTAATTACCCTTGGAGTAATTCCCTTTTTTGTTTCTCTCTTGATTAATAGTACTAGGATTTTTTATTACTGCACTTAGTAGTTTTATGTGGTGCCTTTTTGCTCTAGGTGAAGCATGACAAGACATACATATGAGATGATTTTAAAAGGTACCAGTAAAATACAATAGAATATTGTATCTCTCGAAAGACTTCATTAAGCAAAACTGATTGTTCTGAGTCAAATATTTAGGTATTCAAAAATGGCAATTGTGGCATTTTTCTTCCTGAGTGATTGCCATTAATAGAGGCTCCAAAGCATCTGAGATTTGTTTGTGTTGTAATTTGGATGGAATCAAACAACCAGGATTAAAGCAGAATGTGCATCCAAATAACTTTAGATGCATACTCTGGGTTTTATGCATGTCGTTAGATCTTATTATGATAGATCTTATTTCCAGGTATTGCCCAGATTGTTGTAAACTGACGGCATGTGCAGCAGCCCACTTATTATGATGCCATTAATCTTTGTTACAAAGATATATTAATAAAGTTACCACTCGCCAGCTCAGTAGCCAGTGGAATTCCCTTGTCTTCACTTACAAACACATAAATCATCTTCTTTGAAGAGTAGGCTATGACTTAAATTCTGCCTTACTCTGTTTTTCCATAAACCTACTACACAGAGCCTATGACATTAATATTGTGCAGTAGACATATTTTCTGCTCTTTTTTTCTTCTCTACCCATAAGTGTGCTATGAAATATAGCATTACTGAATGCAAACACACACACAGACTCCACTCATAGAATAATGATGAAGATTTTGAAGTGGATATGTTTAAATAAGCCTTTTAACTAAATGCATACTAATTGAATTGATTAGAGTCAGGTGTTACTGTGTTCTTTTCCTACAGACACATTTGTTAATGCACCAGAATATAGAGACTAAATACCCTTTTAGTTAAAGCAGTCTCCTGGGAATATTGCTAAGTATGGTCCACAGTCTGAATTCCACATTTTAAGCGGAGCTTCCCTGTTTGCATAACCGTGAATTCCCAATTTTTTAAACAACATTTAGCTTTAAGTGAAAGAGGAGCTCAGGATTCTTTTTTTTTTTTTTACCACAAAGTATCATTTCCATTATAGATTTTTGGGATATGAAGTGTTCAGTAAGTTCCTTGTGTCAATGAAGATTCCTTTCCAGGATCCCAATTTTTCTTTAAAATTTTAACTCTCTTTCCTTTCTTTGCTTATTTATTTCCTATTAACAAGCACCTATTTTCTCTTCCTACCTCCATTGCAGAGAAAAAAAAATCTTGTAAGAAATATGTAAAGACAATCCAAAAAAATTACCATGTTGTCCATGTAAAAATGTGTGCTTTCACTATAAGCATGTTGGTTGAGTCTATCACTTTTTTGTCAGGAGGAGGTTGTTAATATGTTTCATCATGAGTCCTGTGGTATCATGGTTTGTCAGTGCATCAGAGTTCCTAAACCTTACAAAGCTGTTGTTCCTAGCAGTGGTGTTGTTATTGTGTAAATTGTATTTATTCTTTTCATTTACCTTTTTATCAGTTAATACATATCTTCCTAAGTTTCTTGTAGTGCAAAGATGTTCCATTTTTATAATAGAATTTATTCAGCCATCCCCCAGTCAGTGTTTCTAGTTTCTAATTCTTTACCACTACAAAAATTATATCTTTTGTTTCTAATGACCCCCCCCCCTTTCCCTTCTGTCTACCTTCTCTTGGTCACACGATCTATCCTCAAGCTTCATATTGCTATGTATGATTCCATTTAGGAAACATTTGGATATGTTTTGTTTATGCTTTAAGTATCTGTTCCAGCCCCCTCATTTATAGATGAAAATATTGAAAAGATAAGTAAATTATCAGTATTTGATCTAAGTAACCTTAACTCCATTTCTAGTGTGTATCATCAATAAGATACTAAGGAATCCTATGTTCTATTTCAAATGGCCTCGTTTCTAAAGTTTTGTGGCTCCATTAAATCAATTTCTATTTTTTTTAAAAGCTTTTATTAAACTACCCTTTTCATGAGCTATGCTGGTGACATCTTATAAAGTTAAGTAAACATATTTGATCCTTGACCTAGAGATGCTTTAAAGACCAAGGAAATCTTATTGGGGGTATATACCAGAGTAGAATTTACAGGGGGAATCAAGACCCCCTGACTTGAAATCCCCCTCTTTTTGTCTTGTTGCAGGTTGTACATCTTGTGAACCCAAACAAAAACCAGAAGGGCCTTCTTCTCTGAGGAGGGTATTTAAAAGTGGGATTTGAAAGTGGCCTGTGTCCTTGTTCTTAATTTTCAAAAAGCAGAGAGAGAGGCTTTCCTGTTCAGGCCTTTTTTGTGATGGAAATAGAAGAAACTCGGGAATACTGAGCAAATAAATTGTGGTTGATTATGAATTGAATGAATAAGGACTCCTTGCTAAGCTGCTTTGAGGGAGCACCTAACTACTCAAGTCTTGATACAGTATGCGTATTAATTGAGCAGACAGTTCATCAACAAGTATTATTAAGTATACTAGGGATGTAAAGGAGAGCACAAAACAGTCCCTGTTCTTGAGAAGCTCCCATTCTAATGGAAGGGAAGAACATATAAACAGCTATGAACAAAGGGTATTTTTATGATCAGTTGGAGATGATCAACAGAGGAAAGGCACCAATGTTAAGAGGGATCAGTAAAGACCTCTCGTATAAGATGATCTTTCATCTTGAACTTGAAGGAATCCAGGAGGTAGAGAAGAGGAAAAAGAAATATTCCAGGCCTTGATTACATAGCCAATGAAAGTCCTCTGAGTCTAGAGGAAGAGTGTCTTGTGCAGTGAACAGCAAGGAGGCCAGTATCACTGGATTGTAGATTATGTTGGTGGGGAGGCAGGGTAATAAGGTGTAAAAAGACTAGAATGGTGGAAGGGGGCTCATGAGAGACATAACATGGAACACTGGGAAAAGAGGTGGGTTTGGAGTTGAGGAGGCTGGGATCTAGATCTCTGTTTCTTGACTCCACGTGTGACCATTAGCAAATTGTTTGATTTTATCAGTTTCCATATCTATAAATGGGGTTGGAGTAAGATCCATAGATCTTTAGATATTCTTTGAGTCTTTGAAATTCAGAGAGGGGTTGACTCCTAACATAGTTTCTAAAATGGCAAATATCCTTATGATTACTATGTATTTCAGGTTGATCTTCTGCATGATAACAGCAGAATTATCCTCTATACTGGTGGATTGGGCTCAGCAACATGTGTGTGTGTGTGTGTGTGTATGTGTGAAAGTAAAATAACAGATAAGAGCAAAAGTTGTCGAATATTAGGGGAAGGCTGAAAGAGATTTGGCAATAATGAAAAAAGAATACATGTAAGAAAGTGTAGGATTTCAGGAAGATGCAGGAACTATCAAAGGAGAGGTGAATTTTCAGTGTGTCAACTAAATATTTGCCCAGGACTGGAGTAGAAAGCTTTAAAGGTCTAAGTTGATAATTTCAGAAATGTTGAAAATGAATTCTATTCATTTTTTAATGTCATAAGAAAAATCAAGTCTTTCATGATTTGAATTACTATGAGCTTTATAATAAGCATGCAGGAAAAAGAATTTCATTCATTTAAGAGAGCTGTCTAATAGAATCTTTGAGACCCCTGATGGTCTTCCTTGTGGCTTTGTACGCAGCGTGCTTTGAGAAATGGATAGACTTAAGTCAGTTCTGTACTTCTTTGAGTTTTTAGTATGATTAGCTGCTGAGATCTCTGAGCTAATTGGAAAGGTGCCAAACACTTCATTTCCTCATTTTATGTGATCATTATTTCATCTTCATCAGAGGAATAGAGGCATAGTAATCTTTTTTCAATGTCAAAATTCACCATAGTTGAAGGAGAAAAGGTCCTTGCCCTATGTACCTCAGAGTTATCCTCTAAAACAAGTTTTCTTTTTGTGTCTGTCTTAAAGAGAAGTTGTTGGAAGTTTTATAGGTCTTATTGTCGGGGAGGTGACTTTAAGTTTTTATTTTAGGCAAATGCATCTGCAAATTAAGACTGCAGAAGCAGCAGTGTGTGGATCCTCACAGTTCTACTCAGTTGGACAATTCTTCATTACTTTGACAATTTAATTGGGTGTAAAAAGAAATGGCAATTAGAAATCAAGGCTTTATGTGGGATAACCTACCAGTTCCAAAGTTAATCTTAAAAATTCAGTGAGACTTGAAGAAGGTTCATATTTAACTCCCTCTAGTTAGTTATTTCCTATATTATAAGTTCTTTATCACTTTGATAACTTTATTGTGATATGAAGATAATCTTAGGTTTCTTGAAGGATATGCTATCAAACCTCAGTCTCCAGACCTTCCTGCCAAATAAGAAAGTCTCGGAGTAGAAACCCAGTGACAGTTTATTTATTTGTTTTCCAAGGACTAACCTAGCTAAGCTCAAAGAAGTTCATCATCAGATTACCTATAGGGTGATGAAAATTTTTATCACAATAATTCTGGGATTCTATCTAATGTGTTGTAGGAGAATTGTGATCTTTGTTTTGCAGGAAAAAAAAGTACCCACATTGATGAAATCACAAATCCTAGAAATATTGATATATTTTCTTTAATAATTTTTTTCTTTTAGATATACTTTTTTGTTTTTGTTTTAGAATGTTTTACTATGATTTAGAATTGTCTCTAAAGAGAACAAAATCATGGGTAAAAATTTAGGTATCAGAAAGACTGAGAAGGTTGTTTTTCACTTGGTTCAAGTTTTGCTTCCAGGCATTTAGTGTGTCATACAGTTGTTGCTATTGCTGTCTTCCAAATGTGTGATATGTGCTATGACTGACAACTACTTTTTTCTGTGTTTGGTCAATTTTGCAACAGACCATCTTAGTTCTTACAGCATCAATAACAAATGCTTCCACATCTTCAGCTCCAATTTGAAGTTCTTGCTGCATTGTGTCAAAAGAGATTTCTTTATTCTCTATTGCCATTCCCATAAAAGTAGGGAGCCTCATTTTTTGCCATATTCTGTTCATTCAACAAGCCAAGAGAATCAATGAAGTCTTTATTATTCTGGTAAAGCTTAACATATGATGCCAATTTAGCAATCACAAAAATGGTTAAAAGATCATGAATAAGCTCCCCTTCTAAAAAAAACTTGATCGATTTTAAAGTCATAGATATACTTTTAATGATAATACTGTTAAAGAGAAATAGTGAAAATTGAGTGCAACCAATAGTAATACATATTTGGAATGTAAGTTCCTTGAGGGTAGGACCTGTATCATTTTTGTCTTTGTTCATCCATTGTTGAACCTAGCACATTGCTCATAGTAGGTGGTAAATATATGTTTTGTGAATATAAACACATATCTGTGTGTATAGAATCGAAGTAGGTTTGGAAAACAGTATTGGCGTTCTTCCCCTGACAGTGTGGGGAAAAAAGTTCAGTTTTCCCCAGAGCCAATTGTAGAAAGATTCTGTTGTCCAAACTTAATCTTAAGTGCTGAGTTCTTGAGGCAGGAAGAAAGATGGTTATTTAAGGACTTCATTAGAAATCATCCATCATCTTCACAAAATTTGATGACTGAAAAGGACTTCAAAAGCCTTCTAGTCCAACCTCTGTCTGAATAATAATCATTCTACAGCATATCCAATAAGTGATCATCTAGCCTTTGATTGAAGATTTCTGGTGAGGGGAACCCAAACCCTCCTGAGTCAGCCCTTTTCATTTTAGGAGAGCTCTATTTGTTTGGAAGTTTTTCCTCATAAGGTTGATATTTACCATTTTGAAACTTCCTCCCATCACTTGTGCCCATGCCCTCTTAGGCCAAAAGAGTAAGTCTAATCCCCCTTTCACATGATGGTCCTTCCAATATTTGGAAATAGCTTTATAAGTCTATAGACTTACAGTCTAGTCTGATCAGACTTGTTCTTTCATCTCATTCTCATATGGAATGGTCTTGAGGTCCTCTACCCCTTTTGTGGATTTCTCCAACTTGTTGATTTCCTTCCTAAATTGTGGCATTCCAGACTGGATGGAGTGTTCCAAATGTTTTTAGAAGTAGGCAGAATACAGAGTATTCTCAATGGAGCCAAAGATCATATTCTCTTTTGCTTCCTGTGTCAAGCCCCTAAATCTTTTCCATCGCCACTGTAGGACATCACTCTGATCAAGTACTTTTGCTTTTTAAACTCACTTCTAAGTTTTTACATTTATCTCTGTCAAATCTAATCAAATCAACTTTTGCCCGACCTTTCTTCCTGTTTTTCATCGTAACTGTGTTTTGTGTCACCTGAAGATTTGATAATCATGACATCTATGTCTTTTTTCAAATTGTTGATAAAAAACATCTTTAAGTAGCACATAGCCCAGGACTGATCCTTGGCATGCCCTAATAGATAAATACATCTTTCCAAGATGACATGAATTATTTATGACTGCTCTTCGTGTTTGCTACAGTCCCATATATATAGTATTTTAGTATATCGTTATATAATATATTATGTTATTTATTAAAATATATATTTAATCTGCATATCTCCATCTTGTCCGTGAGAATAGCATGGAAGACTTTTTCAAAAGCTGTGCTAAAATCTAGGCAAACTACCTTTAGCCCATTCCTCTCAACCACCTGCTGAGTAACCCTGTCAAAAAGTAAATGAGGTTAGTTAAGAATGACCTGACTATTTTTGTTGAAACCATGCTGGTTCTTTGTGGTCACTGCTTCCTTTTCTTGTTATTCACTAAGTATTCCTCTATAATATATCCATTGCTCTATAATAAATTCTAGAATTTTGCCAGAAATGAAAGTCAAGCTCCCTGGCCTTTTTGGGAGTTGAGTCGACATTTACCTTCTCCAGTTTTCCCCACCTTGTTCTTTATAGTGTTTCAGAAATCACTGACTCTGACTCAGCGCTCTCATCCACTGGCTCTTTCAGCTATTTATTTGGGCCTTTGAACTCATAAAGAGCAGCTCAGTGCTCCCTGATTATATCTCCATATTCATCTTAGGTTTCAATTCCCGATTACTCTTTTGGTCTATGCTTTCTAGTCCATAAATTATTCTCCCTGGAAGAGAAAACCGAATGATTTTGCTTCCTATCTTTGGTCCTTATGCCATCTACCCCAAGCAGCGGACTTGTCCTTTTTGGATACTTTCTTTTCCCAATATAAATTTTTAAAAGTAATTTTTGTTGACTTTATTATTCCACAGTGGCCTTAGCTCATTGTGAGCTTTTTAAATTCATCCTCCATTACCTGACTTGACATGTCTACATCTTCATAGAAATTAAGTTGGAAAATGAGTTCCGAATGTATCCATACTTTTGTCCTTAATCCATTTCCCATTTTCCTCTGAAATGGAATCATTTTTCTTTGTCTCTTTGAAATTTCCCTTTAAGACATTCTTGCTCTTCTTAGACTTGCATCATGTGCATTATTTTGGAAACCTTTGAAATCTGCTCTTGGTGTATATTAGAATAGGCCTAGGTTTCTTCTTTCTCTATCTAATGGAATAACCCCTTTTCTATTCTTTGCTTAATAAACTACTTCTTCCTTGCTGGTTTCAGTCAATTCCAGGCTAGCGTATACTATCTTGGTCTTTCAACTTCTGAATTATTGTTATTGTAGCTATTTTCTTTGGCATCTAGTTTGGATATGTGTGTATGTAAATAACATAATATATGTATATTTATGTATCTATCAAAAGAGATATAATTATAAATGTAGATACAGGCAGTATAACATAAATAGCTCTCTAGGAAGACCTGAGTTCAAGTCCCACCTATAAATTTTTAATTTTGTGAAGAATAAATTTCAAAGTCACACTGGCTTTGTAACCCTAGATAAGTTGTTTAATTTCAGTGCTCTAGGAAACTCTAAAATCATAAATTATAGAGAATGTGCCAACTTGCATTGATAGAATTTCTTCATCCACGCATACATATATATGCATATATATGTAGATGTATGTATTATATAAACACACGTGTGTGTATCTGCTCTTCCCCCTTCATTTCCATTTCAAAGCCTTTTTGATTAGATTAGCAAGACTGCATGAAAACACATACTTTCTGTATATATGATTTGAACTGCAGTCCAAAAATCCCAAATTCATTCTTAGGTACCATCCTTAATCAGCAGTTCTTTGCCCTGCTGTGTTCTTTATGACTCACTGTGTGAATCATAAAATTTCCGTGCCTTTGCATGTTCACCAGATAGAGAATTTCCCCCATAATAAATAGGAATTAAATCATATGAGAAAATTTTAGAGACTAATATTTTGGACTAAAATTAGAATATTATTATGTGGTGTGTATGAATGCTAGGTGAGTATGGGGGTGGTGGTTTATGAACTCTATAGAGCATACAGACTTAAGTACTTATTCTTATGGAGGAGGTCGCTGCATTCTGTGCCAATGAAGTTTTTGGAACAGACTCAAACTTGACTGTGAAGGTAGTCTCGGAAACACAAAGGCCTATATCTTTCTGGCAAGATTTATAGCAAAGGGAAGTTGATCGTCTTTCTTGCCAAATAGTAATTCTAAGTCACAAAATCCAAAGAAAAGACCTTCTAGACACTGCTTATCAGCATCAGTTTCTATTTATGTAGCTCTCAACAGAAGCATAACTTTATATAAAGTCTTTACTTCTGTATTGTGTAAATCTGTGATCTCTCTTCTTTATGAGTTCCTGGGGCTTGATTTTTTTTTTTAACCCCAAGAGCAACCTTCTGGTGCTCAGCCTGTCTGCACTTGGGTAAGTTGTTCTTCTGACATGCAGCAGGCACAGTCAGTCACTACCTTGTATGTATAGCTTTCCAGCATGATAGGGGCCTGCTAGCCATTGGGCACCATGGTATCTGGATAAGGCATCCTGCTACAACTTTAATTAAGATTTATTAGGTTCTAACTGTAAATATAGGTCTTGCTAATGATACTTTAAAATTTCAAACTTTTTTTTTGCTTTTTTTTTGGAGGGGGAAGGTAGGACAATTGGGGTTAAGTGACTTGCCCAAGGTCATACGGCTAGGTGTGTGTGTGTGTGTGTGTGTGTGTGTGTGTGTGTGTGTGTGTGTGTGTGTGAAGTGTCTGAGGTCAGATTTGAACTCAGGTCCTCCTGACTCCAAGACCAGTGCTATATTCACTGCTCCACCTAGCTGCCCCATTTTTTTCAAAATGAGATATTTTATTTATTTTTTTTTTGGAGGGGAAGGGCAGGGCAATTGGGGTGAAGTAACTTGTCCAAGGTTATACAGCTAATAAATGTTAAGTGTCTCAGGATGGATTTGAACTCAAGTCCTCTTGACTCCAGGGCCAGCATGCTATTCACTGCACTATCTAGCCACCCCCCTTCTTTTTTTAAAGTAGAAGAAAGGAATAGTTATTTATATAGTGCCTACTATGTGCTGAACACTGTTCTAAGTGCTTCACAACTATTATATAATTTGATCCTCACAAAACCCCTGAAAACTAGGTGCTCTTACTTTTCTTATTTTATACTTGAGGAAATCAAGAAAAACAGAGATGTGAAATGACTTACACAGAGTAACACAGCTAATAAGTTTCTGTTTTGACCTCAAGTCAGTGTAATTGTCCTAAAACATAAATCTTTTTTTTTCTTAATAGTCCATTTAATGTAATCATAGTTCAAGGTATTTAGATAAGCTTTAAAGTTGACAAGGACTTTATGAAAACTCTGCATAAGAGCCAATTTTAAGATTTTTAAAAAGATTTTATTTACTTGTAACATTTTTACTTCATTACCTTCTCCAAAACTGAACTCATTATTTTCCAACCCAAATGACCTTCTGCTTTCACTCACTATAGCACTATCCTTCACTCTCTGTCTCATTATAATAATAACAACTAATATTTCCATAGTGATTTAAAGTTTACAAGTCCCTTTGCATCTATTATATTATCTTCTCTTATCCTTACTATAACCCCATGAGGTAGACAGTTGCAGAAATTGATGTTTAGAGCAGTTAAGTGACTTGCCCAGGGTCACACAGCTGTTAAGTATCCTTGGTAGACTTTGAACATGGGTCTTTCCAACTATAAGTCCAGCACCCTTTTCTTTTTTATATAGCTTCTCTAATACTTTCCTTCCTCTCATTTCTAGTAGCCAGTAAAATACCTTCTCTAGCCACTTTGAATTCTGTCTCAAACACTTACTAGGCCTGTGACCCTGGGTAAGTCATTTAATCTCATTGTCCTTCAGTTTTTCACCTATAAAATGGGGTTAATAATAGCTGTCATCTCATGGGTTGCTGTGAAGATAAAATGAGTTAAGATATGTAAAGTGCTTTGCAAACCTTAGTCTGTTACGCAAAGTCTAGTTATTATTGCCGTTCTTGTTGTTGTTAAGGCTGGGGTCCCTAACCTTTAGTTTTCTTCCAAACCCCATACAGTGCCAAATGCAGGGGGGTGTTGTACTTAGAAGCTACCCAAACATTGTTAAGGGATTAATTCTTTTTAGAATATCTAGAAGGTGGTCTCTAGCACATCAAAATAGATTGCCTTTAAAGGATTCACAGAAAGACATGGAAAGAATTTAATGGGATAAGAGAGTGTGGGCAAGTTTCTCTCTGCACAGGTGAAGGAAGGATTCATACCAATGAAATCTCAGACCCATTGAAGTATTAAGTAAATTCCCAAGATACCTAATATCATGCCATATAAAGTTAGACTCCTGATGAATGGTTTGTGATGAATAAAGATAATTTGAATCCAAGTGTTTCAAGACTTGACAGTCTTTTCTTTACACAGCCAAAAATATTCATCTTAAATACACGAGCATTTGTGAGATGATCCAAATGAGACCAAGGTAGTTATCCAAAGGCAGGGTACTAAATCAATACAGATTATTACAAAGGCTATATTACTATTATAAAGAGCTTTAATACTATTTGGATTGTTGCTAATATTATATCCCTAGTTCTGATTTGAACTTAAAAAGAGATGGATCAAAATATTCTTTATTTTAGGGAATGGGAATGAGGAAGGGGAGGGCTACTGGGAGACATTTAGATGATGGAAAAACAAAAATATCAATATAAATGTATTTTTTAATAAAGAGATGAATCATGCAATCCAAGCTAATGTTAATGCATACAGATATTTTACTGAAACTTAATGTATATTGATTTCATGTGCTGAAATATAGACATTTATCATTTGAATTGGATAGAAGAAGTAAAACTATCACCTCCCAGCTACATCATGTGTGAATGAACAGTTTTTTCAGCATTGTTTTGACACCAAAACTTTTCCCTCTTTCTTCCATTTTGTAGTTAGAGAAAAATAACCCAAATTCATGCAAAGTAGGGAAAGTTCATCTTGCAATCCTGACAGACACATACTTTCCACTTCTCATCAGAGAGGTGGATATCTATGCCTATGGTATGAGGCCTACATTAAATTTTGCTTAATTGTATTTCCTTGTTTCGAGGGAATAGTGTTTATTGAACTAAAGTGTTGAAAAAAAAAAGAAAGAAGGGGCAGCAGGCCTTAGAGAATAGGGTGCTGGGCCTGGAACAGGGAAGACCTGCTTTCAAATAGCACCTTAGACATTTGGTAGTATCATGACCCTGGAAAAGACTCTCAGCCTTTCTATGCTTCTCAGTTTCCTCATCTGTGCTGTATAATGTGGGACTTGGAATAAGTTCCTCAGTCTAATAGTAGCCAATATTTATGCGGTACTTGAAAATTTGCAAAGCACTATCCATGTGTTATTATTTCATTTGTGCTTTCCAACATCCTACATGTGAATATATCAGTATTATAGATATTGCTTATTCCCATTTTAAAAAGGAAGAAAATGAAGCTCAGACTAGTGAAGTCTTAACCATTGTCACCCAACAAGTGACAGTTGGTCCATTTAGTCATCCCGCTAAGAAGCAACTTAAAGACAGCTAGATGGTGAAGTGAATAAAATTTTAGATCTGGCATCAGATGTTCAAATCCAGCTCCAGACACTTACTAGCTGTGTGACCCTGGGAAAGTCACTTAACCTCTTTCTGCCTCAGTTTCCTCATTGTAAAAAGGGAATAATAATAATAGCACCTACCTCCCAGGGATTTTGTGAGGGTCAAGTGAGATACTTGTAAAATGCTTTGTTCAGTACCTGGCACACAGTTGGTACTTAATAAATGTTTATTTCCTTCTCTCGTTACCCTAAGTATCAGAGGTGGGATGTGAACCCAAATCTCCCAGATTCTAAGATGAGGACAATAACATACACCCTCCTTCCACAATATTTGTGAAGACAAAATGAAATGATATTTATAAAATTCTTTGCAGACTTTTAAGTTCTATATAAATGCAAACTATATCATTGCTGTTGCTGTCATCATCATCATCATCATCATCATCATCGATTCCACTGCTTTAAAAAAAGCCTACTTTTGAAATTAGACTATAGTTTGCACAACTATTAATACCCTACCTTAAAAGCAAAGGCATATCAATTTCAATTAAAATAATGAAGTCTGTTCATTCACTTCAGAGAGGATAAATGATGCCTAAATAGACCTTCATTTGGGCAGTGATTTCTTCCTGTTCACTCAGAGGTGATAACTTGGCATTCTCAATTGATGTAGACTCCATTTTGCACAGATATTTAGCATACTCAGTGTGCCTTCCTTGAAAAATTTGGGCCATAAGGTTTAATTGCATGCTCATCCAGCAACAGACTTGGAGGTATATTCTCTGTGCAGTGAGCTCCCACAGCTCCCATTAATGCTAATGAGACTTACACATGTGTATTGAGGAGAGAATAATATACCCTTTGAAGATAGAGTTGCTAATTGAGTGCTTTCTTCACTTGTGCTCAACTTCAGTGCCTAAACAGAGCCTGAGTGGTCTAAAATGTCATTCTCTATAAAAACCTTTTCAGCATTCACATTCTTGTTCCTCCGCCAGAACACCATCAAAGCAGGGGACAGGCATGTCTAAAAAAAGATGCTATTCTCCTCCAAATGGAAAAAGAACTAATAAATGGAGTCAATGAAGGAATGAACAAGACCCATGATTTCATGTCCAGTCCTCTAAAATAGAATGCCTGAGATGAACTCGTTGCCCTAAGAGTAAATGCTAGAATTGAGGGAATTTACCAACAGTGAGGAAGACAAGAGGCAGAAGATCATTTAATCTCCTCCTGGTTATTCAGATCTAGCCTGCTATAATGGAGCTTCTGCTGCATAGAATCTGGAGACTTGGGTTAACTGTCCTAGGTTCGAATCCTGGTCTTACCACATCAGCTTTGTGAGAATGAGCAGTGACTTCTCTCTGAGTGTCTGCCTCTTCTCCTGGTTATAATAATACAGAGTTATTCTGAAGAAAAGCTTTTTAATGTTAACATGGTCCTTAATTAAACAGATACCTGTACTGTCAGTCAAATAAAGTACTGCACCTGTCTTTTTTTTGTATGGAATCTTTAAGTGTCTGAGATTTACCCAAGGGATTGAATGGGTCTTTGCTTCCCTGTGGCCTGGCCTTGGCCAGCCAGGCAAAGTTGTCCTCTAAAAATGACCAGTCCTAACATTCCATGTGCTGTGTCAATTTCAAAACAGAGCAGATCCCTTACTCTTCCTTTTTCCAGTTAATATTAGTAACTTACATCTTTATAGTACTTTAAAGTTTTCTAGGTACTTTCCTAACAACAAACTTCTCAGTTCCTCATTTTTCTTTTTATAGAATAAAGTACCTCTTTTTATAGAAGAGGATTCTGACGGTCAGAGAGGTTAAAAAACTCGTACAGGGCACCATAACTGCTACTGTTGCAGTGGGGCTTATATTCTCTTAGAGAGAAAGAATATTATTCTTTCTGCCTCTCATATTTCTATTTTCCCATGTTACCTCTAGGAAAAACTGAGATTTGAGCGTAACCTTGAAGGGAGTTGGGAAAATTTCTAATTTTCCTATGCCATATAAGTTCTGTCTTGGGTAAGGAAGATGTATGAGAATGAAAGAAGGCAAAAGCTAGAGTACAAAGAAAGGGACTTTTTTTATCCTGAAAACACTTCTTTATTCCTTCTAAATATGGGTTTCTTCAGTTGGTATTGATTATAGGGTTATTGGCCAGCTGCTGAAGGTGATTAAAAGTATGGCAATAATTAGTTCACAGTTTCAATCTCTTTACAGGCATTCTGTTTTTCCAAGAACAGTAGTGGGGAGCCTGTGGCCTCGAGGCTACATGTGCCCTTCTAGGTCCTTGGGTGTGGTCTTTTGATGGAGTATAAGTTTTACAGAACAAATTCTTTTATTAAGGGGATTTGTTCTGTGAAGTTTGGATTCAATCAAAGGGCCACACTTGAGGACCTAGAGGGTGATATGTGGCCCCAAGGCCACAGGTTCCTTGCCCTTGGCCTAGGGAATAACTAAGCTCTTGCCAGATCCTAATCTAGGCATACACATCTTGATCAAGCAGACAGTGATTATAGTTATATGGAAGACCAGGAAGAAAACAGGAATTGCTCAGGGCAGACCCATTGCTATCACTGGAAAATAACTTAAATTGTATATCCCACTGACAGTAGGTTAGTAAGAATGCCTGTGGTGTGGTGAAAAGAACATCTGATTTGGAATCAGCAGACTGGGGTTGTAATCTTATCTCTACCAGTTACTCACTGTGATACCATGGGTAATGTGACACTCAATTTCCTTATCTGCAACATGCAGATAATAATACACTGGCTTCCTCACAAGGTTGTTGTGAGCAGAGTACTTGGCAAATCTTAATTTATCTACACATACATTGTTATTCATAGATGAGGGACGATGTGCAAAAATATGATTCAAAATAATGTATCAGAACAATAGAAACACACTTAGACTATTAACTCATCTATATCTTTTCCCAGTTATGGAGATTTTCCATGCCATTTCATACATCTAAAAACCACAGCCTTAAGAAGGGGATATCCACTTTATATTTCTAAAAAATGCTTTTTAGTCATTGTAATGAACATACTTCAGCATATTCCATTGTGTTTCTTTTCTTGCCTTTCAATGAAGATAACTGCCTGAACAGAGGAGCAGTTGGCCTACCAGGTTCAAGGCCAGGATTCCTGGAGAAGTGAGGGAGAGAGGGAAATACATTCTCTTTATCTTTGTCACAAGACTAGGAGGTTGCTTCAGTTTTCCCCATTTATTTGAGTCTGTCTTTAATGTCCAACTGGATTTGCATTGCAAATAAATCAATCAGGCAGTCAAAAAGCCTTGCTCACTATGTTCCAAGAAACTTTGTGCTGTGTCAGTGAAACAAATATAGGTAAAAAACATCATCTGTCTTCTTGGAGTTCATGTTCTAAAGGGGGGAGACAGCATGTAAATAACTAGGTACATACACAAGATATATACAGATGTCCATTACATACAGCTATAACATATTAATTGCATATGTTTTAATTACACTAATATATATACAGATATATATAATATGTTCATACACATATATACACACATATCTTAGAGGTAAGATAATTTCAGAGATGAAGGCACTAGCAACAAAGTAAAATGGGAAAGGCCTGTAGAAGAAGGTAACATTTGAACTAAGCCTTGAAGGAAGTTGGGTGAGCTAAGAGATGTGAGGAGGAAGAGCTTTCCAGGCAAGAGAGTAAAATGGGAATGGAAATTTGAAGATCTTTCCTGCCCCTTAATAGACCTAGGGGGGAGTTTGAAGACCTCCCCTGCTTTGAAAGTAAACTCTGCCCCCTAATAGGCTGAATGTAATCACGTGGAGCCTGTGATGGAGGAAATTTCCTGAAGGGTACAGAAGAGCCCACAGGAATCTTCCCTGCTGTGAAGATAAACTCTACCCCATCACAGTGAATGTAGTCACATGGAGCCTGTGGTGGGAGGATTTTGCTGAAGGGAAGCTGAGGAAGTTGGGAGCCAGAGCCAGAGAGAAGGTGGGAGAGAGAGGTGCTCAGACAAGGAGAGAGGGAGGTTTGTGAGTAAATATTGATCTTGTATTGGTTTGTGGGAAGGCTGAAGGATGGCATGGCTCTCTGTGTTATGGCTTCTTAATATCTTTGGTACTATGATGGAATCAGCTTACTGGTTTTGAGATTTGGTTTTCTGGTGTCTAAATAAATGTTTCAGTTATGTCTTCTACCTGGAGAATCTGGTATATTTTGGGATCAGACATTATGAGATATTTATAGTCGTGGTCTATATCATGATCATTGGCACTATAAATATTGCATTGGTGCTACACAGAGCATTCCAGGCATCAGGAAAGGTAGTGTAAAGACATGGAGACAGGAGATGAAGCTAGGTATTCAGAAATGGAAATATCCACAAACTATCTCCAAGTGAAAGTTTATTATGGGCAAGTAATATTCTCTTAATTACACATTCAATTCCCATGCAAATAGAAATTGAGCAGGATATATGGGCCCCAAATTGTGGAGCAGTATGCTACATTTTTATCTCTGCCTTTCCCAGTCTCTCTCAAATGTCTTTTCCCTCCTTTTCTTTATATATTCTTTTCCTCATCCTTTTCTCCTTTCTTTCTCCTTTAGGATGCATCTTTTTCCCTTTCTTTATTTTCTTTCCTTTCCTTTCCCACCCCTTTCCTCTCTCTTTTTTCTTCACATATTCCTTTTCTGCTCCCTCTTTCCACAAAAATAGGTTGGGAATTCTGGGATGACAGAACTCAAGTTGTAATTTAAAACATGATATATTTAGCTATTTTTGTGGGATTTTTTGCTTTTGTTTTTCTTTTTTTGTAGCACAAAGTAAGAGAAGTTAAGTCTCACGTTTGCAGTATATTAATGCATTTTTAAAATTCTGTTATTAACTGGCAGAGTCATGAATATGAGCATGTGAGGTTATTTGTTATTGCATATGATTTTATTCATCCTTTTCATTTTGTAAATTTTAATGAACATCTGACAAGTAATTATTTTTCCTTTACACTATCTTATAACTTAGTAATACAGTTGATAATTACTGAAGACATTTTGATGTGAAATCCATTCATACTCATTTAAAAATCACAATTGAAACTAATTTCTAGCCATACTAATGTTCTTTCATTGTAAATAATGTTAAGGAACTTCAATTTTTAATTTCACTTAAACTAGCTTCTTTATGTGGGCATATGTGCATGTATATGTGTGTGTTTGTAATATAAAATGGTTTTTCAGCAATTGTTAGTCAAATAATTCCTAAAAATACAGCTTCTTATTTTGCTATAATTAAATCTTAGACATGGAAGATGCACAGCTCTTCAGTTCTCAACATATCCCTTTAAAGTTCTTTAGAGCCAAATGGATACATTAAGGGTATCACAATTTCCTTGTATGTTTTTCATGATGAAATTTTAAGCAAAATTTATTTTCTCACAATTATTTTGAGTAGTATTTAGGAGAATTATTTTTTCCTGATATTATATAAATATTTCTCTTTAAGATAAAGAAAATCTAAACAAAAAAATAAAGTAAAACTTAAAAGTCTGATATAGGGAGGTTGTGAATAGAAGAATCCTTAAATATCATCACACTTGTTTTTGTTCTCCATGTCTGATCACTGTTTTCAGAACAAAATAAAACAAAACATGTTATAGTTTCTATTTCTAGACCAAAGGAGATGATATTGAAGATACAGACTGATAAAGAATCCACAGGGAAATTAGATCTTTTAAAGATAATACAACAGCTAGTAACAAACTTGTAAAAAAAAAACATTATATAAAAAAACCCTCATGTAAAGAGCCTAAAGATATAAGTTCCATGCTGCAGTATCTAAAACAAAGTTTGAGTGTGGGAGAAATGTCACTTTACTTCAGATGCTCCTAGTTAGACTGTTGACTTGGGATTTATAATTTCTCACAGGTCATAGAATATCAAGGCTAACAGAGAGCTCAGAGATCCTCTGGGCCAATTTTATAGATGACAAGACCAGACTGAAGGCCAAAAATATAGTGACATGCAAAAAGTCATAGAAGTAGCAAGTGGCCACACTGTTATTTAAATCCACCTCATCTGACTCTAAAACCCAGGGTTGTGTTTTTGTTTTTATTGTTGTTTTTCCCTGGGAATCCTATAGCTAATTAATGACAGAGTTGGGACCAAGAACCTAGGTGTCTCTTGTTAAAAAAAAAAAAAGTCCTTGGGGCGGCCAGGTGGCTCAGCGAGTAAGAGCACCAGCTCCAGTGTCGGGATGACGTGGGGATCAAATCTGGGCTCAGATACTTAGCACCATACCCAGAAATAACTGGCCGTGTAAACTTGAGCAAGTTACTTAACCCCGATTGCTTTAAAAAAAAAAAAAAGTCCTTCCTTCTTGACATGAATGGCTATCTTAGAAAACTTGACATTTAATTAGTATGTTGGCCAAATCCAGATTTTTTGGGGGGGTCAATGCTACCAGACCTTTGTTTTCTAACAGAAGTAAACAACTTCTCTGATTGTGTCAGAAGCTTGCTGATTTTCTGATTGCTAGGCAGTTGGCAAAAGCTGTCCCGGCACTCTGAAAGATTTCCTTATAACTATACATGTGGGTTATGACACATGTATATGTTGAGTGCATTTGCCAAAGGGATTTTCTTTTATACAGACCTCCTGGAATTGTATTTCTTGGCGCTTATGCTTTCCTGAGTGAGGTGTTTGACTTTATGAAAGGCACACCTAGATTTTTACTCTTCTTTCACAGTCTTCTAATGAGTTTACTTTTGATATTTTCCTTGTTTTCCAAGAAAACACATGTCCTTTGTAAACAAAGAAGCTACTGATGTTTACTGAATTTATGATTTTTTGATGTTGATGTGAATTTACTTTTAAGTTATTTCTTCAATAAATAATGGTGTAGTTGGCACTGAACCATCCCATTTTCCTGTGGTCTCCTTTTATGGTACCCATTAATGAGAGAGGCAAGGTGCTTCGGTATGATGATTCTGGAGCGATACTTCTTATTTCTGTGATCACAAGCAAATCCCTTAAAGCCCTTCAAGTCTCAGACAACTCACTAAGACTTGATTGAAGTTATGGTTGACTTATCTGCCTCAGTGGAATGAATTGCCACATGAACAAAATCAAAGTTCTTTGTTGTATTTTGAAATTAAATAGTTAAAGTTAAATCATAATAACAATAAAACTTAGTTGTTTTGCAGTTGTATGAAAGAATTTACTGGTACATGTAGTCATTAAACACAATGGCACTGGCCTTTTTTGTATCTTCTTTAAACATTTAAGCTAATTCAGGATTTGTCCTCAACACTTCAATACTTGATCATCGTGTTTTTCCTTGTTTATATTGTACACAGAAAAATTAAAGGGAGTTTAAAGGCCTATAAGAAAGAAACAATAATTTGAAGGGATTATGTAAGAGATAATATCATTGTCCACTGAAGCTATGTCCATAATTTTTTCAATTGTGTTCACTTTCACTATGGCACCAATCTAGATGGCCCAGTGGATAGAGTGGTAGGCCTGGAATCAAAAAGACTCATTTTCCTGAGTTGAAATCCAGCTTCAGATACTTACTAGCTGTGTGACCCTGGGCAAGTCACACAACCCTGTTTGCCTCAGTTTCCTCATTTGTAAAATGAAGTGGAGAAGGAAATGGTAAATCGCTTCAGTATCTTTGCCAAGAGAACCCCAAAATGGGGTCAGGAAAAGTCAGATGCAACTGGAAGACAACAATAACAAATAAATAGATGAAATGTCACATTTTAGGAAGTTGTTAAAGAGATTACAAGTTGGTTCAGAGGAGGGCAATCAGCATGGGGAAGGACCTCATGGACTGATTGAAGGAACTGATACTGTTCAGCTTGAAGAAGAGAATACTCATGGGAATATAATAGCTTTCTCTGAAGCTTTTGAAGAGTGTGTGTAACACAGGCTGAATAAAGTTGAGCTGCTTAATTAATCACAGGGAGTAGAACAAGAAACAGTCAGTAGAAGCTGTAGACAGACAGATTTTTGTTCCATATGAGGAAAAAAACCTTCATTATTAAAATTTCATTCTTCCACTTATTCCACAAAATTGTTCCATATTGTCTTGATGAAAATGACAGCGACAGGGGTGGCTAGGTGATGAAGTGAACAGAACCAGCCCTGAAGTCAGGAGGAACTGAGTTCAAATCTGGTCTCAGACACATAACACTTACTAGCCATATGTTCTTGGGCAAGTCTCTTATCTCCAACTGCCCTTCAAAAAACAAAAAAAAATTACAGCAACAGTGAGCAATTGACTTTTATACAGTGTTTAAAATTTACACAGCACTTACATATATTTTGTTTAAACTTTATAACCACCCTGTGCGGTAGGTGTCAGTGGTAAATTTCCTCCTCTTCAGAGGTCTTCAGGTGATGACTGGATGATCACTTTGGGGGAATGCTAAATAGGGTGATTTTTGGGTTGGACTACATGCTCTCTGAAGCCCTGTTCAATTCTGAGGTTCTGTGACTTTATTTCTCTAAATGTGGAGAATGGCCATTTGACCATTTCAAAGTATGAATGCTAATTTGTTAGTGGACAGATTTCCACTAATGACATATAACATGTATATTATTTACACTATATACAGTGTATAGAAATTATATGAATCATAGTGATAAATAAAAATTTAGAAGTTGAAGACTAAAATCAGTTTTCATCTTTCATTGATTTTGGTGGCTTCTTAATTTTGGTAGTACCTTTCTGTTAAAGAATCAGATGTTAAGTGTGAACAACAGAGTATGTGAATACTCCATATTTGTTGGCTAATGTAATCTCTCTGTCAGTGGAGAAGCACAATTAAAAGAATGGAAGGGAAAAGATGAAGGTAAAGGCAAAACACAAGCAGTAGTATACAGGCAAATAGAATACTTCTCTCTGCTAAGGCATTAAAAGGAATATTCAGGCATTATTGATTTCTTACTTTATTAATTACCACCTCTGACCTCACTGAAGGTGAGACTTCAAAGTTGAATTCATATGTGGATAGATAGATAGATAGACAGACAGACAGATGATAGATAGATAGATAGATAGATAGATAGATAGATAGATAGATAGATAGATAGTATTAATCCAGAATAGCCAAGACCATGATCCTTTTCTTACAATTCTAAATCTCAATATCTAGAACTTCTGGCCATCACATCTGATTACTGTACAATTAACTTTTTAAAAAGTGATTTTTAAGGGAGACATAAAATATGTAGCTATAAATCATAAAAAGCCATAGGTTTTGGGTTGTTTTTTTTTGCTTTTTGGAGGGCAATTGCAGTTAAGTGACTTGCCCAAAGTCACATGGCTAGTAAGTGTGTCAAGTGTCTGAGATCAAATTTGAACTCAGGTCCTCCTGATTCCGGGGTCAGTGCTCTATTCACTGTGCCACCTAGCCACCCCCATAAAAAGCAATGTTATATGGTAGAAAGAGCACTAGATTTTGAAGCTACAAGGCCCTCAGTTCATATTGTGCCTTTAATAGCATTAGTTTTATAGCTATGAACTCTGAGCCTTGGCTTCCTCATCTCAAAAATAAGTATTATACCATCTGCACCACCTATGTCCCAAAATTGTTGTGAGGATCAAATGAAATTATGCATATATGAAGTCCTTAGAAAACCTTAAAGTACTTTATAAATATCAGCTATTATTAGTCATATGTGATTATGGATTCTGTGATTTTTATTTATCAAATGTATATGTGAATGAGGAAGAGATTTCTATTTGGTTTTATAGATTGAATACAGGATATGATATTCTCATTTATCATAGAATATCAGTGGAATATCATATCAATATCCCATTTACTACCACTTTAAAATTCAATATTTCTGAAGGCTTAATAGAATAATAATTTCTCCCTTTTTCCTCTCTATCAGATTTTTCTTTTTTTTCTTCTTTCGGTCTTATCTTTATACTTTATCCAACACATATAAATATCCGTACACATAGTAGGCACCCAATAAATGGTTAGTGACTGTTAAACTTTAGATTTATCACAAGCACCTTTTAAAAAGTTCTTAGAATAATTACATTTAAGCAATAACAAAAACCAGATTCTAGTCCCTTAAAGTTAGCATTATATTGAATTATTTTTTCATTTGACCCTAAAATTTCATAAAGTATATAGGGAACTCCCTATGTGGAAATTCTCTCTACCAGTACTGAGTATAGTTTGAAATGTATTGTTGAATTGCCTGGGAACACTTAGAGTTTAAATTTCTTACCTAGGATCACACAACTCATGTGTCAGAAGGAAGACTTAAATTTGTGCCTGAGTTAAAGACTGGCTGTTTCTTATTATTTTGACTGTTACCCTTAAAATGACCAGTTCTATAGTGACTATTAAATCAAAATAATTATTTGCATGTAATATATGTGTATATACTTATGCATATTTATATGAATAAGATATATTTGTGTGTATGTGTTATGTATACCATAAATGAAATATGTGCATAGATTGTATGTGTAGATATATATATATATAGTATATGATTATATATACATAAAGATAAATATATGAGTATCAGTCATGATAGGATCTCAAAAATCATTAACCCCTTCATTTCCAGCTGTTATACTTTAGATAGTTTGACCAACCTGTATAAATACTTGCTTTTTCTCACCTACAAGAACCGATAATGATCTCTTTTGGTATACATTTATCCCCATACCATGCCCTATCTCTGATTAGAGAATAGAAAACAAAACAAATACTCAGAAATATGCCTACAACAAAATTTTCTGTATAACTTCATGATCATTGAAACAAGAACTAGTCATTTCCTTCCCATCCTCCTTTCCTTGTCCTCTACTGTATATTAAAATATTTATTTTCAGTACTTATCAGTACCCAAAGTCAAGTGAAGACAATTATATTCTGGTTGATTTTGTTCATTTATATCAACAATTCTGACTTTCTACACTTTAGCTAAATCCTATCTGTAGAGATTGGTATAGGCACTGGGTTTGGTGCCTCAGATTTGTGATACTGGGCAGAGAGCTTTATAGACAGTTGAGTTAAAAATAGTTTTTGAGAGAGAGACATACCATGTTTCCCTGATAATAAGACACTCTCTTATTAATTGTTTTGGACAGAAAAACACCAGAGGGCTTATTTTCAGGGGAGGGCTTATTTTAATGAACATTGACAGCAATTTTAATAAACAGGTAAATGTGAACAAAAAAATGTACCTTTATTCAATAAGCAAATCACTGGGGAAGAACAGGATGATGCGCTCACTGCTGCAGCTCTGATTGGATGCAGCTTGGAGCATGGTGTGCGTTTCACCCGGGGGGGGGGGTACGGTGCATACAGAGGGTACTGTAATGTAGCGTGTAGCACAGGGGATCACCTTCACTACAGTAGCAATCTCAATAGGGCTTATTTTTGGGGGAGGGCTTATTTTAGAGGAATCTTACACAGTAAGGGGAGGGCTTATTTTCGGGATAGGTCTTATTATCAGGGAAACATGGTATAAGTTTGAGCACCTACTGTGTGCCAGATACTAATCTAAGCAATAGATATAAAAAGAAAAGGAAATTTTATTTTACATGACTTCATATTTGTAATGAGTTTTGTATTTCTTGCTTTCTTAATGTGTAGGATAAAGGGGAAAGGGAGAGAAAGTCTTGAACTGAAAAATAAGTTGAATGGAAAAAGATTTTTTAATACATAAAAATAAAATATTACTAAAAGAAGGCAAAAGATCTCTCATTCTCAAGGAGCTCACATTCAGCTGGGGTAGACAATGTGAAAACAACTATATATAAACATATAAACAAGATCTATACCAGAAAAATAGGAGAAGGGAAGAAATGAGGAAAGGCACTACCACTAATGGGACAAGCAAAGGCTTTTTATAGCAGGTGAAATGTTAGCTGGAACTTTAAGGAAGCCAGAAGGTATTGAGAATATGCTAGACAATTTAAGGGGAGTTTGATCTCTTAGGGCCAGAAGGTGGGGCCCAGTAAATCAAAGTGAGACTTTGCTAAATGGCACTCCAGTCTTCTGAAATACATTGTTCTACTATTGCCCAATTTCCTACAAGGGAATAAATTATGCCCTAGATGAACTCTTTAAATATTGCTCAACAGTTTTTCATTACTGCCACATTCACAGCCAGAATGGACAATCCAAAACTCTCTACTCCACTTTAGGATTTAAATTATTCCTGTCAGTGGCCTGCAGTAACCAGATTCACCTGGTAATGGTGTCCACACTTGGTAACACGTGGACATAACCTATAGGTTCATGGAATTTAGTACTTTCCAGCTCTGAAGTGTATGATTCTGTAGACCATGTCTACACATTACCAAGACTGACTCTCACATTTTATAAATGAGGAAACTTTTCAAGCCAGGGAAAACAATTTGTTCCAGATCATATAGATAATAAATGGAAAGGTGAAGTTTGAACTTAAGTTTTTGGACTTCCGATCAAGTGCTATTTCCATTTAAAGTGAAATTGCTTTTAAAAGAATTTATAGGAATGACTAGTGGAAAAACTTTGTTCTGGGAATTGAAGTCGAAACCTGATATTCAATCAAAAGTCAGCCTTCTGTACCTATAATCATAGAATTTTGAATCCTATATCTTTTATGGAAACCTCTGTTTTAACTTGAATAGTTCAATTCTGGACTTATAGAAGTACCACACAAAAATAACAGTTGTTTCTCATAAAATCAAATGCAAAATGAAAACATACCCTAAGGTTATAGTTATTGCTGCCTTAAAATTACAGACCCTACATTTACTTGTTAAGGCTCCATTTTTGCATTTCCTCATAATAAAAAGAATGTTTATTTGATTTTTTTTAAAAAGACTGTTCTGCTCATTTTCATGAAATTTGGCAACGTAAGCGTGCAAAATGGGAGGGGGATCACCTGCCTGCAAATGGTGTCTCAAGGACATGGGTTGTTGTTTTGCTCCCCATTCACTTTTATTACCTCTTACTTTCATATATATTTTTTTAATTCCTCTACCTCTATCAGAGTCCATCAACTTCTATTTAATCAACCTTATCAATTAAATTGTTCTCTTCAGAAGTCATTAACTATTTCTCCTAAGAAACTGTAAGCTCTGTGAGGACAGGAATAGTTTACTTTTTGTCTTAGTTATCTACAGAATTTAGTATTGTGCCTGGCATATTAACAAGTGCTTGTCGACTTGAATTCTCTTGTGTTTTGACTTGCATGAAGTGGAAAACATCTGGAAAGGTCTGCTGCCAGTGGTCCGACTTGTTTGTTTGTTTTTTTCTGATACTGATTTTACTCCCAAACTTCCTCATTATTCAAGTGATGTTTTGTGAATGTTGTATTTCATGTGCCTCTGCTAAAGATTTCCCCCCCATGCGTTATATTTGGGTGTGGGTAATCCTGGATTCTTGAACGGTAACAGTAAAGCAGAGGATCTTAACCAAGGATTTATGAACTTAAGAAATCTTTTAGATGACTTTATTATACTTCATTATTTTTGTAATCCTCTTTATAATATTATTTGCATTTAAAAACATTATTCTGAGAAGATTTCAACAGGTTTCACCAGACTGACAACGGGGTCTGTGAAAAGAATCCTAGGAGAATACAAGCTCTCGGATCAAGTGTGGTTTGTACCAGATGGCCTTTGAAGTTTCTTTCAACTCTATGATTCTGTGGCCCTGTGGTCCTAATGCCCTGATTCCTTGACAAGGTTGAAGAGCTTCAGATATGACCTGGCAACAGACTGTGTGTCTTTTATTTGAGTACTAGGTGACATCTTGAGATAGGTGACATCTCTTCTCCATTCTCCCCTGCTTCTGCCTTAATCAGAAACAGTGTCCCTGTACTGAGTCCTCATTTCAGTTGATTAGAGCACATCTTTCATGCTATCAGTTACAAAGAAAACATAATACATGTTAGAGCTTCATTAAAAAAAAAAAAGCCTTGGGGCGGCCAAGTAGCACAGTGAGTAAGAGCACTGGCTCCAGTGTCGGGATGACCTGGGGATCGAATCTGGGCTCCAACATTTAGCACCCACCCAGAAACACCTGGCCATGTAACCTTGAGCAAGTTACTTAACCCCAATTGCTTTAAAAAAAAAAAAGCCTTCACATTTGAAAGCTAATTTTAAGAAGGAACAATTCTTAAAGCAACTCAACTACTGTATTTTTAAACACAAAAGCATTACATAAAAAGGAAATATCATTATCATGTTAGCTGGTCACCACATTATCTGGAAATATGATTTTGGGAGCAGACACATTTTTAATTGCATTATAAGTGTAGTGAAGATGAGAAAACTGAAGACAGGTAGAGGCGGGATTTTTTTTTTTTTGCACTCAGGGAATTCATGTTCCTGAGAGTAAAGGAAAGAATCAGTCTCTTAAAAACTAATAAGACAGGAGCATTTGTGTGAGGATACCTCTGAAATTTCATTCTGTTCAAGTTGAAGGAGCTAAAATATCAGACAAAGAAAAAGGATAGTGAAGCTAATTCACAATCCATTAAATCTAAGCCAATAGTTAGGTCTAATTATGTTTAGCACTTGTAACTCACATAAATATTAAACTGTCAGGTAATAAAGTCTTAAGAATTGCCTTTTTCTAATCTCCCACTATCATTGTTTTAATGTCGGCCGAAGCACATTATTTCTACTAAAGTGCTTTCTAACAGTAGAGATTGACAAAATGTTAGGTTTTTTTTTCTTCTCTATTTCAATTCAATAAACGTTTATTAATTACCTACTATAGGCCAGATGCAAATAATAAAATGGTGGAACAATGAAATATGTTTTCTCAAGCAGCATAATTATTGATTGTCTCAGTGAGTTGACAGACAAATAATTGTGATGTTGGATAGAAGGTGATGGGGCAATGGAGGGAACCTGAATATTGTACTAGATCAAGGGAAATCTCAAGATGTCAATAAGACTTTCTCATCTGGGAGTAATAGAAGATTTTGTGAAGGAGGTAGCACCTCAGCTGGGTCTAACAGAAGTATTTCAGTAGGTGGAAATGAGGAAGGACTTCATTCCTGGATGAATATTCAGAAACCAACAAAGGTGGGAGGAGAGAAGTGTCCAATTTAACTAGACCATAGATGAAAAGGGAGTAATTTTAAATACACCTGGAATACACTTTGGCCAAACTTAAATAATAGGATAATGCATCTGTCATTTATCTTTTGTGATATGGAGTACCTGAAAGTTTTTAAGCAGGAGAAGGACATAATTAGATTTATACATTAAGAACTTTGGCAACTTCTTTGTAGAAGGGACACTAGAGAAATTTAGAAGGCTATGAGAGTAGTCCAGGGCAAGACACATGTAATGTAATGCCAAAAGAAAGGCAACTTCCCAAGGTTCAGAATACCAGCATAGGTGCTCTCCATTTTATTCAGTGACCAACCAAGAACAGAGAAGATCAAAACATGACATCATTCCAAATACAGCATTTACTAAGTGTGATTAAATAATCTCCAAGGACTACCCCACCCCAGGACCTTCCAATCATTCAATCAATTACAAAGTCCCTGGTCTAAATACTTCTCCACCCCTAGGCTGTACCTTCATTTAGTCCACCACAAAGCCCCTCTTCTCAAATGGAGATTAGTTTCCAAACATAAGTAAAGTACCTTCATTTGTCAATCACAGAGCACAGAAAGGTCAAAAGTTCCCCACCCCTGGATCTCAATTGAATCTACCCCAGAGTTACCTCAAGTTTAAACACAGCACTTAATACCCAAATGGAGGTCTTTTCTTCATCTTGACACGAGGAAAGTTCTCAGCAATCTTAGTTCCTGGGGAGACAAGGCTTAGCAAGGCCACAAGATAAATTGCCAGTCCCTTCATTAATTCATTCTCTGTCTGTAGAACAGTCCTAGAACCCCTGAAAATGTTAGCAAAACCCTCCCTCAGGATTTCTGTAAACATACAACAAGAAAATCCTTCTTCAGGGCTTCTGAACCAACAGAAAGGTTCCCAGACCCCTGCAACAACAGCACTGTCCTTCACCAGTGGACAGTATTCATTCTGTCTGCAGGACAGTCTCAGGGCTTCTTAACCAAAAGCCAGGTTCCAGGACTTCTTCAACAACAGGACTGTCTTTCACCAGTGGACAAATCTGGCAAAACAACATCAAAACAGACAAAGTAGCAGCAAAACAGCCATGTCTCCTCAGTCCTTGGCAGCTCCGGGGGCAGGTCTCAAAAGTCCAGGGCGATTCAAGGTGGCCACCAGTAATTCTCTTGGTCTTTCTCCGCCTCCACGTGGGTGCTGCTTCCAAAAAAAAATTCTTCTGCCTCTCTCCTGTCTCTCCAAATCTACGTCACCAGCTCCTCCCAGTTCGTGTCTCTCTTTTCAAGTCAACAAGTCCATCCCACAGGTGGGATTAACAACCTCTGGGTTTTAACACAATCAATTTGAAAAACTAAGCCAATACAGGGGAATCTTTAAATGCCATTACTATCACAACACAATGTGGGCTTAAATTATTATGAACTAATATGACCTGAGTAGGGGTTTAATACAAGAGACATAAACATATGTAGTAGCAATGGTAGGATTTGATGACTGAGTGGATATAGAATATGAGGGAGAAGGACATGTCCAAGAAGACAATGATATTTTAAAGATGGTTGTGTCATCAACAGAAATGTAGAAATGTACATAACTGGGGAGGGTTTTAAAAGAAAATTAATTCAGTTTTGGACATGCTGAATTTGATGTTTCAATGACGATCCTGATGGAGAAGAACAACATGCATTTGGAAATGCAGGACTGGTATAAAGAAATGAACAAAAACACCCAAGATTTGATAAATCTCAAGTTTCTAACAGGAGCCCAAAATAGCATATACAAATTCATCAAGATTGTCTTTAATCATTGCTTAGGATTCTGGAACACCACTGTAGACATCCACCAGGCAAACACATAGTGAAGGAAGAAATAACATTTCCCAATAATGAAGAATTTTGATTTGAGATACATTTAGAGAAGGAATGATTATAATCAGGCTTTAATAGTTTATTGATAGATAATTAAGTGTACAATTGATGGAAGAAAACAGCTGGTGCTTGATTCTCTTGATTCACAGAGTGCTGTAGTATATAGAAAACAGGCACTGAGAATATTGAAAGCAGCTTAAAACAGCATTTCACTCATGTCCTGGGTTACCGATTTTCCTAGTGTTGAAGCTATTCCTTTTTGATTGTCATATCCCACCCTTTTTTAAAAGAAGTTTTACGTGCTTTTCTTGACTAATGGTTTGAGAATTTTAGCTGCTCCCATTTCTTTATCAGCTAAATTTTAGCCTCACATATGGGAGGGTGTGAGCCTAGTCTGTGTTTCTTCTGCTATCTTCTTGTCACCACTATAGTTGAAGAAAGTAAGTTTCCTTAGTTATATGATGATTGTAGTCTGTTCTTTTGATTATAGCTCCATGAGGATTTCTTATTTTTTTAAATCATTTGTCATGTATAGGCATGTGTCATGCATAAAGTGATTTGATTACTAAGTATTTATTGATTAACTGAATGATTATCCAGTGGATGAGCAACTTGGATATAGTCTTTATTTCAGCTTCCTTCTTGGTTGCATTTGTTCTTCTAGCTAATCACTAGTCTACTTGCTGGACCTTTTCAAACTATGATTTTTCACAAGCGTGATATAAAGTAACATGAACTGGTTTCCTTGCCTATAAAAATAAGGGAATCAGCATTGATATCTTCTAAGATTATTTTCAACTTTCACTTCTATCTTACTACAGAGCATGAAGGTCTGTGTGTTCACCAGGGACTGACTAAGTACTGCCCTAACACCTCTTCCTTAGATTTGTATATTTAGAAATGGGACACCAAGAGAAAAGCTACTGCTTTATTCATCTTCTGGCAGTTTAAAGATAATCATAAATAGGGAGAGTCTCTAGGATACGGTGCAGAAAAACCAAACTTAGAAGAGTTTAGTAGCTCTATTGTTGTTGAAGTGGTTAAAAGTTTACCTAGTCATGACTTTGATAGGTGGCCAAAACGATTCAGTAGCTACCATCTATGTATACAAAAAGCCATATTATAGTCGTTGAATATAATTTAAGCCCTCAAGGAGTGATTTTTATTACATGTTTGTCTATTTCAATTACTAATATAAGCAGCTTTAAAATCCTATTTAATCTAATAATTGTCTTCCTAGTTCCCCCTGCTGCTGATTTTTACTATGAATAAGCTAAGCAACTTATAAATGGTGAAACCTTCAAAGTCAGTGTAATTTCATGAAAATCATTATTGGTTACTAGTAAGGATTATAGCATGCCTTCCACTGAATACAAATCATTTGCAAAAATAAAACAATGATGTTTAGCATTTCATTAAAAATAACTTCATAATGGAAAGCTATTAATTTAGAAGTTCATTCATTTTTAGTTTTCAGCATTCATTTCCACAAGATTTTGAGTTTTAATTTTTCTCCTCATCTTTCCCCTACATCCTACCCCCAAATAGGAAGCCTTCTGAATACCTCTTCCTCCAATCTGTCTCTCTTATATCCTCCCCCATCACCCCATAACTTTCTAGTAGGGCAAGACAGGTTTATATACCCCAGTTCCTGTATATCTTATTTCCCAGTTGCGTGTAAAAAACAATTTTTTAAACATTTGTTTTTAAAACTTTTGAGTTCCAGATTTTTTCCCTCCTTCCTTCCCCACCCATTCCCACAGGGAAGATAAGCAATTCAATACAGATTGTACATGTGTAGTTACCCAAATCATTTCCTGTAGCAGCAAGCACCCCAAGCACGTCCTCAGGGTTTGCTGCCCATACAGGTTCTTGGATCTGCTTTGTTAAAGGAAAGCAACTCAAAATGGGTTAACAAGCTTACTTTAATCAGTCAGACATATATTGTTTACCTTGTTCAGGGGAAAAAGGTCAGCACCCCAAACTTCAAAATATACAGACAGAATTATCAAGACATTAACAGATCAAGTAGACAGCTTTCCAAACTGTCCAACCATTACATCCATACCCAGTCAACATCTGGGTTTCCACATCTGGGTTTTTCAAAGCCGGGGGACTCTCAACAACGGCTTCCCAGAATTCAGATCAAATCACAGAACACTTCTCAAAGTGAGTCCCAAAACAAAGCTACACATCAGGGCTTATATAGCCTTCTCCTGGCTCAGAGAATGTAACAACCTTATTGACCCACTGGCCAATCAAAAGGTATCTACTGAAAAACAAGCCTCCCTCCCCAGGCTTCACGTGCACTTTAGCCTAGGGGCAGGGAAGATCTTCCAAATCTGCATTCCCATTACATTTCCATAGTAGTTATATTGTGAAAGACTAACTATATTTCCCTCCATCCTATTCCACCCTGCACTTATTCTATTTTCTCCTTTGACCCTATCCTTTTCCAAAAATGTTTGCTTCTAACTACCCTCTCCCACAATCTGCCCTTCCTTCTATCATCCCCCATCTTGTCCCCTAGCCCCTATTTTCCTGTAGGGTAAGAAACCCAATTGAGTGTGAATGTTATTTCCTCCTTAAGCCAAATTCAATGAGAATAAGGTTGTCCCATTCCCTTTCACCTTCCTGCTCTTCCCCTCCATTATAAAAGGTGTCTCTTGCCTTTTATAAGAGATAATTTACCTTAATTTATCTTTCCCTTTCTCCTTCTCCCAATAAATTCCTCTCTCACCTCTTAATTTTGCTTTGTAGATATCCCTTCATATTGAATTCATCCTGTGCCCTCTATGTATACATGAACATACATATGCCCACACACATATATATTTACATACACATACATCCTCCTATACATACACATACATGTATGTAACATATATATATTTTCTTCAACTATCCTCATACTGAGAAAAGTCTTATGAGTTATAATTATTGTTTTTCCATGTAGGAGTGTAGTCAACTTTAATAAGTTCCTTATGATTTCTTTTTCCTGTTTATCTTCTCATGCTTCTTGTATTTGAAAGTCATATTTTTTGTTCAGCTCTGGTTTTTTCATCAAGTATGTTTGGATATCCTCTATTTCATTAAATGACCATATTTTCCCCTGTAGCATTATACCCAGTTTTGCTGGGTAGGTGATTCTTGGTTTTAGTCCTAGCTCCTTTGACCTCCAGAATAGCATATTCCAAGCCCTTTGATTCCTTAATGTAGAAGCTGATAGATCTTGTGTTATCCTGATTGTATTTCCACAGTACTCAAATTGTTTCTTCCTGACTGCTTGCAGTATTTTCTCCTTAACCTGGGAACTCTGGAATTTTGCTATAATATTCATAGGAGTTTTCTTTTGGGGATCTTTTTAAAGAGGCGATCAGTGAATTCTTTCATTTTCTATTTGCCCTGTGGTTCTGGAATACCAGTGCAATTTTGCTTAATAATTTCTTGAAAGATAGTGTCTAGGCTCTTTTTTGATGAGTGGTTTTTCCAATGAGATATTTCCCATTGCCTTCTATTTTTTCATTTGTTTGGATCTGTTTTATAGTATCTTGATTTCTCATAAAGTCATTAGCTTCCAATTGCTCCAGTCTAATTTTGAAGGACTTATTCTCTTCAGTGAGTTTTTGAAATTCCTTTTCCATCTGGCAAATTCAGCTTTTTAAGGCATTTTTTTCCTCACTGGCTTTTTAGGCCTCTTTTGCCATTTGAGTTAGTCTATTATTATTTAATTATTTAGTTAGTTTTTTGGAGGGGGAAGGCAAGGCAATTGGGGATAAGTGACTTGCCCAAGTTTTTCTTTTTCCTGTTTATCTTCTCATATCCACTCATGGCTAGTGAGTGTGTTAAGTGTCTGAGGCCAGATTTGAACTCAGGTCATCCTGACTCCAGAGCCAGCGCTCTACTCACTGCGCCACCTAGCCACCCCAAGTTAGTCTATTTTTTCAGGTGTTATTTTCTTCAGTGTATTTTTGGGTCTTCTTTAGTAGGCTGTTCACTTGCTTTTCATGATTTTCTTGCATCTTTCTCATTTCTCTTCCCAATTTCCCCCCACCTTCTCTCACTTGATTTTCAATATTCTTCTTGAGCTCCTCTATGGCCTGTTACCAATTCATATTTTTCTTAGAGGCTTTTGATGCAGGAGTTCTGACTTTTCTGTCTTCCTTCTACTCCATGCCTTGATCATTTTTGTCCCCAAAAAAGGATTCTGTCATCTGTTTGTGCTTCCTCTGCTTGCTCATATTGCCAGCCTGTGAGCTCTTTGCTGTGGTAGAACTATGCTTCCAGAGTGGAGAGAGCTTTGTCCCAAATCGCTGGGGGTTTTGCAGCTGCTGAAGCTATTAGGAAGGCACCCTCTCTACAGCCCCCACAAGCTCTGGCTCACTTGCCACACACCCCAGGACCACCACCCAAGACCACAATCCATATCCAAGCAGGTTAAAGCAAGAGCAATTACCCTCTGAATGGTTGCTTGGTCCCCCTACAATCTGCCAGCCAGGAGCTCCTGAGACAGCCACATAGTAGGGGGGTCTGCACAGCCACCACACTTCTACTGTGCCCCAGGGGCAGGGGCAGGAGCCAGACAGTGTTCTTCCATCCCATGTTCCAATAGGGTTCCACACTGACCTTTCTCTTTGTCTTTGGCATTATGGTTTGAGAAGTCTGGAAACTACCACAGCTGCTAGTGATTCACTCTCCTGAAGACTTACGTGGCCACAGCTGGTAGGGGCTGCCCTGGGGCCAGAACCCAGTGGCTCATGCAGGACTGTGCTCAGCTCCCACCACGATGTGATAGACCCTTCCTGTCAGCCTGCCAGGCAGCCTTCAGTGTGAGATTTGTTTCTCTCTGTCACTTTGTGCGCTCTGTAGCTCTAAAGTTTGTTTAGAGTCATTTTTTTTACATATATTAGAAGTGATTGGAGCAGGAGTTCACACCAAGTTTGTGCTTCTACTTCACCCCGCTGGAAAGCTATTTTTTAAAAAAAGAAAGAACAATTCTTAAAGCTGCTCAGCTCCTGTATTTTGTTAAGTATCTTGCCATTATGTGTCTGGAAATCTCCTTAGCTTCAACAAAAGAAGACATTAATAAATAAAACAATATTGAGACACTCAAAGAATGTGTTCAAACTTAAAATCTAAAGAGAGAAAAACTTTTTTTCTTACATGTCCAGGATGGGTATGATCAACATGGTTTGAGAAATCCCATATCAATAAGATCAAAAATGACTTTGGGTTTGAGCGTTCTTCCTTTTAGAACATTTTAATTTATATAGTCATTTTAGAGACATTGAAGTCTCCAGGGGGAAAATGGCTGTCAGTCTTTTCCATTTGGACTAGATATCAGTAAGCAAACTAGTCTGTAATAAGTGAAGTCCAAGGTAAAGCTGAGTACAACATGTGACTTACAGGTCCCTGGTTTGTTTATTTTTATAAAGTTTGGATACTTTGTTTTCAGATTTCATGTTAGTATTCACATTCATTTTAAATACAAGCTCACCAAACCTATCATCCCCCAAAATGTAATTCTTGTAATGGATTCTTCCCTCCCTCACCCTTGTTAGTGCCAAAACAGGGACAGAATAAGCTTCACACACTCAAGTAAATATACCACAATGGTACAATTTTTAGTCCTGTGTTTTAACTTTTATCTATTTTTTTTCTTTATCTAGTACTCTCTCTGTGAGGGCAGAATCTTGCTTTCCTCTCCATACCATACCCACCCTGCAATCACCAACATAGCCTTGTAGAACCTAATCAAAGAACAGTGAGGTCTGCTGTATGAGTTCTTCTACAAGTCTGGGAGGCAGAAAGTAAAAGATTAATGGCCAATTGCTTTTTACTGGGTAGCCTCAGCTATTTTAAAATCTGTTATTTGTACTAGCAGCCACAAAACCAGAACTTCCCAGGAAGAAGACAGGAGTAGATACCAACCTTGGAAAAAAACCAAAAACAAAACATTTATCGGGCAGGCAAGAAGCAGATCAATAATAATAGAAAAAAAACAGTTTAAAGATATGTGGTTACAAAGAACTGGAAATTGCAGTGGTGCCCATCAGTTGGGGAATGGCTGAACAAGTTGTGGTATGTGATTGTGATGGAACACTACTGTACAATAGAAAATGATGAGCTCAGTGATTTTAGAAAAATATGGAAAGACTTGCAGAACATAATGAAGAACAAAATGAGCAGAAGCAAGAGAACATTGTGTATAGTTATAGCAATATTGTTTTAAGAATGACTTTGAGCTAATAAGTCATTTTGCCTATTACAAATATCTAAATTAATTATAAAGGACATATGGAGAAAGATGCTATCTGCATTCCAAGGAAGAACTGATAAAAGTATGTGTAAAATAGTTTTACATACATATACCTATTTCTGTCTAATGGTAGCTATCTCTAGACTGGGGTTGGGGAGGGGGAGGAAAGAAAAAGAAAAATTTACATGATAACTTTATTACACACTTAAAAGGAATAGCAAGTTGTACATAATAGATTTATAGATTCATTTAAAAGATTCATGTACAATCATCTTTTTTTAATTATACTATGTCATGGAAATGCTTGTTTTATTTCATAAATTAAAAAAAATAAAACTAAAAACTTGTAGTTATGAAAGCAGTGATTTAGTCAAGAGTACCATAAACTGAAGAGTTTAGGAGAAAGAAGACAGGGTCTTAGTCCATGGTGTAAGTATAATAATGTATATTTCTTTGACTACCTTTTGCAAGTGGTTTTGAGCATTCCTGTGTCTAATCTTCATCATTCCCCTTTTCCAATCCTTTGCATTACAAAGTGGGATAACCCTGTTTGCCTCAGAAACTATAACATCATCTATAAAATGAGCTAGAGAAGAAAATGGCAAGCCACTTCAGTACCTTTGCCAAGAAAACCTTAAATGGGCATCATAAAGAGTTATACACAACTAAAAATGACTGAACAACAAATAACAAACGGTAATAAACCATTTCAAACTTATTGGTTTGGAAGATTTTTCTGCCATGCTCATTGTTTGATCTTTTCATCTTCTGCTCAGGGTGATAGGAGCTACTTTCACAATTCATTTTTGCCTCACTGTTTCTAACTCTTTGACATGTAGTTTAGAGCAGAGATTCTTACCTTGTTGGTGTATCATGATCCCCTTTGACAAACTGATGAAGCCTATGGACGCCATCTCGTAATAATGTTTTTAAATGCATAAAAGGAGTATCTGTTTTGCAGCTGTATTGAAGGTTTGGAAATTTTGTTCATTTGAAATTCATTGCTGGGGGTGCCTTATGAGAGTGAGGGGTTTGAGGGGATCAATGGAATCTCAAAAGTAGTTTTAAATATATGCCATAAGATTTCATTAAAAATATAATTGTTGGGGCGGCTAGGTGGCACAGTGAGTAAGAGCTCTGGCCCCGGAGTCGGAGAACCCGAGTTCGGTTCTGACCTCAGACACTTAACACCCACCCACCCACACACACACCCACACCCACACACACACACACACACTAGCCATGTAACCTTGGGCAAGTTACTTAACCCCAATTGCTCTCCAAAAGGCAAATATATATATACCCGTGTTTCCCCGATAATAAGACACTGTCTCATTATTTTTTTGGACAGAAAAACACCAGAGGGCTTATTTTCAGGGGAGGGCTTATTTTAATGAACATTGACAGCAATTTTAATAAACAGGTAAATGTGAACAAAAAAAATGTACCTTTATTCAATAATGAATTCAATAAAGAACAGGATGATGCGCTCACTGCTGCAGCTCTGATTGGATGCAGCTCAGAGCGCGGCGTGCGTTTCACCCGGGTGGGGGGGGCAATGCATACAGAGGGTACCGTAATGTAGCGTGTAGCGCAGGGAATCACCTTCACTACAGTAGCAATCTCAATAGGGCTTATTTTCGGGGGAAGGCTTATTTTAGAGGAATCTTACACAGTAAGGGGAGGGCTTATTTTCGGGATAGGTCTTATTATCAGGGAAACACAGTATATAATATTGTTTTACCTATTACAAAAGGCATTTTAAGAGGAGGAAAACATTGAAGGGAGAAAGGTATATATCAACAATTTACAGATTTGAAACATATATTACTCCCAGTATAAACTATTTTCCACCCTTTCTTGAGGCCCAGCTACTGTTCAATGGCAATAGTACTATAATTGTAGGATTAACCCAGAGAGTTGTTCTTCCATGGTTAATTCTAGAAAAACAAAAAGTTTCCAACTTCACCCTTTGCCTTGGGAATAAATGAAAAGAGAGAATTGGTAATGACAGTCATTTGTAATTTATGATTGTAATTAAAAAAATACAGTTGCCTGTCCATGTTACAATTGATTTCTTAGAGCAAATCTACCATATTTTTTAGTGTAATTAATAGAAGCCATAAATCTTTGCAAGCTGTTTCTGTTAACAGCACAGTAATATAGGAACATGAGGTTTGAGACCGACATCCTGTTAGATATTTAGCTAAAAATTGCTTGCACTATTTAATAAATGAAAGTGCCAAATGGAGTCCACCCACAGCACATTAAAAACTTAAGCTATAGTTTGATTTTCCCAAACTTCATGTAGGTAAAGCTAAGCTTTCCCCAAAACAGTTATTTAACTTTTATTGCTCAGCTTAATATTTAAGTATCATATTGTAATCAATGCATAACATTAACATAAATTTTGGCAGAAAAAATGTCCTGGTGAGGTGTATGTAATGTAGAAACACTACCTTTTAATTGGAGAACATATGCGCTAAATCATTATAACCTCAAGATGGCCAGCTAGTATTGTAATAATTACTGGTCATATTTCTATATTTTCATGTTGTTTACAGTCTTTTCTGACAAGATTAGTAAGGCAGATTGCTCTCCATTTTTCAGATGAAAATGCTTAATAAGCTCAAATGAGAATATATATGTATATGTATATACATGTATGTATATATGTATATATGCATATTATATATAAAATACCAAGCAAACCTTAAGTTGCTTTACAAATACTCTTATTATCATTACTATTTGTTATCAAATTGAATTTCTTCTCTGTGAGCAAGGATTTTTTATCTATTATTTCCATCTCTAATAATACTTGCATACCTTATATACAGAATGCTTTACAGTTTATAAACAGCTTTCACATATATTAGCATATTTAATCTTGACAGCAACTCTATGAGGTCAGGTGAATGAGTATTATTATACCCATTGTATATAGGAAGAAAGAAGATCAAAGCTTTGGTAAGAACTATCCGTAGTTCTTATGGATGGAAATATCTCCAACTATTTATAATATTTTCAAATAGAAAAGACTAGGACTAGATCCCAGGATTTCTGATTTCTAGAATATAGGAATGCTTCTTCTGCTATAGGGTAACCCATACATTTTGGAGTAATTCTTTTCTTGTACACATTTAATACTATGTTTGTTCAATTATTCATTTATATTTGAATGTCTTATAAATTTGATGTATAATCCAAATCATAACTTGTGCCCATTGGATTACAGTGTCAGTAATAATGGACACAATTTACAGTAGTCAAAGTAGGACTTCCTCCTTTACTTGGAGGGATGTTTGGAGTGTTTTATTATTACATTAGTTATCATAGATCATTTGCAACTAAAAATGAATCAAAGGTTCCTTTCATCAGATGTAACAATTTCTGGTAGAAATCACTCCAGTCATATTTACCCAATACAATACCCAACGCCACCCTTCGTCATTAACCATGCTTTAATTTTATCAAAAATCAGTTTGTCTCTACAAGATAAGACATTTGAGGCAGGTAACTGTGATGCTTTTTACACTTGAAAGACACAGGGATGGATTTATTCCTCCCAGGGACTCTTTTTTTGCCTCTAGTAGTTACTGATTGCTAGATTAGTGGTACGTCATCTAGGGTACTACTTCCTTTGTTGTCTTTCTATCATGTTTGACTCATTGTGACACTGTGAACCATAGCATGCCAGTACTGTCCATGGGGTTTTCTTGGCAAAGATACTGGAGTGGTTTGTCATTTCCTTCTCCAATGGATTAAGACAAATGGGTTAAGTGATTTGCCCAGGGTCAAATAGCTAATAAGCCTCTGAGGAGAGGTTTGAACTTGGCACTGGGCCTGGAGTCAGGAAAGCATTACCCTTGAAAGTGAAGGATACATATCACTCATGGTTCATCAGTGATTAAAAACTCCTATTACCTCAGTCAGACAATAGGCATTTATTAAGTGTCAGCTGTATGCCAGGACCCGTGATAAGCACTGGGAATACAAAAAGATGCAGAAGACAGTCTCAGGCAGCTCACAATTTAGTGGAGGAGACAAGGAGCAAACAGATATGTGCAAATAAACTAAACACATAGAGGATAACTAGCAAATAATTAAAAAAGGGAAGACACTATTATTAAAAGGGGTGGGGAAGGCTGACTAGGGAAGGATTTTAGTTGGGATCTGAAGGGAACCAGTGAAGCCAGATATTAGAGATGGGGTGGGAGAGTCTGCAGTTTGGTGTTGACAAGGAGAGAAAGAGACAGAGAGAGAGAGAGACAGAGAGAGAGAACATTTTAGATATGGGGGAATAGCCAGAAAAAATGTCCAAGTCAAGAAATGTTTCTTGCTCATGAAACAGAAAGGCTGGTGTCTCTGGATCAAAGATTGTGTTGTGGTGAGTAAGGTGGAAAGACTGGAAAGGTAAAGAGGCACTAACTTATAAAGGGCTTTTGAACACCAAATTGAAGATTTTGTATTTAATTCTTGAGGTGATGTGGTCTATCAGTTAGGGGCAATGATATGGTCTGACCTGTGCTTTAGGAAAATCACTTTGGTGGCTGAATGGAGAGTGGGTTGCAATTGGGACAGACTTGAGGCAGGCAGAATATTGCAGTAGTCCAAGCAAGACAGCAGACTACTACAATTCTCTAAACATGAGGTGATGGAGGTTTGCACCATGGGGAGAGGGGATATCAGAGGAGACAGAGGCATTTTCCAGAGACATTGCAAATGTAAAATTGATGGACCTTGGCAACAGTTTGGATATGAGGGGTAAGAGATAGTGAGGAATCCAGATGCCAGTTGATTGCATTGCATGTCTGAGGGACTGGGAAGACAGAGTTGCCATCTAAAAATAGTATAATAGGAGGTCGGATGAGATTTTGGGGGAAAGATAACAAGTTCTGTTTTGGACATTGAGTTTAAGATGTCTACTGTACATCCAGTTTGAGATGACTGCAAGGCACTGTAGCAGCAATCATCCTAGCATACCCAGGGTGTCTCCTAGCCAAGTTCTTTGATCTGCTTTTCTAAAGCAGAGCAACTCAAAAAGGGTTAACAATCTTACTTTAATCAAACATATATCATTTACCTAGTTCAGGAGAAAAAGCCAGCACCCTGAACTTCAGAGAATACAAACAGAAGTTACAAGCAGACAAAAAATACAGAGAAAATAATGCAATTCAGCAGACAGGGCTTCTAGTAACCAGAGAGAGAAGCACCAACATCTGGATTTTCAGAGCTGGGGGACTCAATGGCTGTCCAGTCTCATCAGAACAAATCACACAACTCTTCCCAAAGTGAGCCCCCAAGCAAAACCTCGCCTCAAAGGTATATATATATATATATATATATATGTATATCCTTCTCCAGAGTCAGAGAACAACATCATAATCCTCCTGACACACTTGACTACAAAGTAACAAAAGTTGTGCCTTCCTGAAAAACAAGCTTCCCAGCACAGGCTCCATGTGACCACATTCAGCCTGTTAGGGGGAAGAGTTTATTTTCAAATCAGGAAATTTCCTCAAATTCACTTACACCTATCCAGGGACAGGGAAGGTCTTCAAATCTCCATTCCCACTACTGGCAGTTGGAGATGCAAGACTGTAAATTATCAGAGAAGTTAGGGCAGGATAGGCAGATCTGAGAATCATCAGCATAGATATGTTAATTAAATCTGTGGGAGCTAGAGAGTTTACCAAGTGAACTGGTATAGTGGGAGAGGAGGAAAGGGTCCAGGACAGAACCCTGTGAGACGCCAGTGGATAGAGGCTATAATCTGGGTGAAGATCAGCAGAGATTGAAAAGGAGTGGTCAGATAGGTGCAGGGAGAGCCAGGAGAGAGTGCTGTCCTGAAAACCTAAGTAAGTACCAAAGGCATCAATGTTTACAAAACACTTTCCTTACAACAACCCTGTGAGGTAGGTACTGTAAATATGATTCCTCTCATTTTACATAGGAGGAAACTTGGATTCAGGGAGAGATTTAAATGACTTGGTTTACTCTTCAGTTAAATAATTTCAAAATTGCTACTTTTCTTCCTCCCTGCCCCCAACATTTTTCTCTTCCATTTTCCATAACTTATTGGACTTGCTTTTGATTGCAATCAAGCAGATATACTTTGGAAATTAAAACAGAACAGCCAATAATGAGCCTTCTTGGATCAGCATTTTGAAAGAACTGAAGCAGAAATGAGGATGAATTTCTTTAGGCCAAGAACAGAAACTTTAATCTGGCTTATAAACAGAGGTCTTAAACATGGAAACACCATGACATTGAATTAGCTCACTTTGTCTTTTCTTAGACATTTTTTCTCCTTACTGTTCAGACCACAGTTTCATGGTTGCCACCCCCCATAAAAAGCTAATGGTAACCCTGATTTAAAATAATCATATGCAAATGAATACTTGCACTTCCCTTTCATTTATCACCTTCCACTGTGATCTTCCTCACATATTAAAAACACATTTTATAAAATTGGACTATACTAAGAAATAGAGGTAGCATGAGAATTTGGGATTAAGTCCATTGTGTTTAGAATCAGGAAGACCTTAGTTGAAATACTGGCTTTGACATTTAAAAGCTTTGTTACCCCTGACCTGTCTCTTATTTACCTTTTTGCTCTAGCAACTACCTTAGTCTTTTTTTTTTTTTTTGCATTTTTTGGAGGGCAATTGGGGTTAAGTGACTTGCCCAAGGTCACATGGCTTGTTTTTGTGTTGTGTCTGAGGCCAGAATTGAACTCATGTCCTCCTGACTCCAGGGCCAGTGCTCTATTCACTGTGCCACCTAGCTGCCTTGCAACTACCTTAGTCTTATACACTACTAAGTTATGGAAGTATTAGTGTCTTCATATTTGTATTATTAAAGTTTCTGTATTCAGAGCTTCACATTCTGAAGGACCCACAGATGGTTATTTCTCACTAAAACTAAGAAAGATTTCTTTTAAATTATTTTATTAGCAGCTAATACTTTCTATCAGTTGTCAGTCTTGGCAACGCTGGGACATTAATTTTTTTTTTTTTACTGAATTTAGTCTCTCTCCTGAGTCTCCTCAAAAGTTCTAAATGCAATGTTTGAAATTACTGTTAGCCCAAAATGAATCTTTCAAGAATTGATTAATGTTTTATTGGAATTGAAAAAGTATAGTAACAGGTTGTGTGGGCACAGTTCAGGAATCAGGGGAATGTATCATGGTTCTCAAGAAAATAAAAGCATGACTTAGTAGTTTTCTGAGATGATAGACATGCTAAGGCCACAAAGTATCAGGAAAGAATCCAAGCCTGGTTTCTGGAGAGGAACAACCCCTGCTGGGAACTCACTGGCATCTACAAAAATTGGAATGTGTTCTGAACTCCATGTTCTAGTTTTCAAATCACAAATAGCTTATGTTGATGCTAAATCTCCCACTCTAACTCATACACACGCATTTAAGACATTCTCAATTCAAATAATTAAAATTAAATTGAATTGCTTCCATGTTTTCTTTGTTCCATATCTCTTGTTGCATTTGATATGTGATTTCATGGTCTTGCTGGAGAGGGGCATGCGGGGAGGGGCAGGGACACCACAACAAAGAAACACACATTCACCCACAAAATTCCATGTTGATGGCAATTTTATTTTCGTGAGAAATTTTATTCCTCAACCGCCATATTAATGAGAACCATTCATTTTATCCATTAGGTCCTCTCTCATACATGAATTGTTTTCAGTGATTCAGCTTTAAGTTGTTTTCATTACAAAAGCTATATAGTGCTGCTTTCTCCCCATTAGCACCACATCTCTTAATTTTTATTATGTTTATAATTCAAGATTTACATGTTAATCTAAGGAAATCATGATATAATCTTTGTCTCAAACTTTTTTCAATTCAATAGAAATTATTACTACTAAAATGGCGATCATGCTTTTCATTTACATAGCTCTGTTTAAAAAAGACATGCTGTATGTGTCTTTTTCTCCTTCAGAATCCAGCTCAGACATGGCTTTCTATGAGAAACTTCTCTTTCCTTGGCCATAAAAGGTCTCAGTCTCATTTTATTTCTTTATGGCATGTTATCCAGATCTCTACTTTGTTCTATTTTTTTTTTACCTCATACCATATTTATTTGTGTTCTGCCTAATCTCTCTTCTTCCAGTTAGATTGTTGGATCTTTCAGGGAAAGGACTGAGCTGTTTTTCATATTATTTCCCTAGTACACAGCACAGTACCTTACACAAAGTAGGCATTGATCTAGAAAACTGTAATGGAGAAAAGCCTCAAAACCGCATCAAGGGGAATGGTTGAAAGAACCTGGTCATGCTTATCCTAGAAAAGACAAGGCGGAGTAAAGTGATGAGTTTTGATAATAAATGTTTGTAATATAGTTTGAGTAATATTAATGATAATGATGATGATGATACATTTGTGTAGTTCTTTATAGTTCGCAAAAGGCATTATAAATATTATTTTATTCTTGCAACAAGCCTAGGAGATAAGTGCTATTATTGGCCCCGTTTTTACAGATGGGGAAACCAAGTCAAAGATTAAATGATTTGTGCACAATCACAGAGCTAGTAAGTGGCTAAGGCTGGATTTGAATTCAAGTCTTCAAATTCACCTACCTGCCTTTTTGAATCTCAGCTATTCTACTTACTATTTGAACCTAGGTAAATATCAGATATGGAAAAGACCTCAGAGGCTGTCCATACTCTGTCTGAACAAGAATTCCTTCTGCAACTATTTTATCAATGGCCATTGAGATTTTACTTAACAACCTCTAATAAGAGTTTGCCCTGTGCCTTCTGAGGCAGTCCATTACTTTGGGATGGCTCTAATCTTAGCTAACTCTAATATTAGGCAGTTGTACCTTATAACAAATGTAAATATGTCTTGCTTGCATCTCATTTCTTCTAGTAGCTCAACCCTCTTGAGCAAGGCAGAACAAATTGTAGTCACTCTTCCATGGGACAGCCTTTGAACTATTATCTTCCCCTGCTCCACAACTAAGTTTTCCCTTCCTTAGGTTTAAAATATCTTCTCTCAACTCTTTCCCTTATGACTTAAACTTGATACTCTTTACCACTCTGATCACCCTCTGGACACTCTACAGCCATTTAAGAGGCATGAACATCTTATTGCTCAACAGCCAGTAGCAGTGTCATTTGAATAAAAGAAACAAGGGTATGAAATCTTTTTTTTCCAAATTACTACCCTACAGAACATAAATCTTTGTATATTCAGGCAAGATTACCAAATACAATACTAAGACAAGGTTACCAAAATCCTTAGAGAAATGATGTATTATATTTAATTAACAAATTACATGGGATGTTTTATCACTTTGTCTCTGTAGGTCTCAGTTTCCTTTTTTTGTAAAATAAGGAAGTTAAATTAGAAAAACTGTGAGCTAGCTTCTAGATCTCAATATATGCACCTATGAATATCACTAAATAAATGAATATATAAATGTATATACAAATATGTGTGTATGTATATCTATTTATATAGATATATTCATGTTTTATAGGATTTACCATTTGTTGAAGTATTTACCATTTGTAAACAGTTCATATATGTGTATGTATGTACATGTATCTATAAATCTATTTTTATGCAGATAGTTTACTCTCTGTATTCAATATAATAACTCCACAGGGCCTTTTTGAATTTTTTTTAATTAAAAAAATTATGGAAAAGACCTTAACTAGCAATTTTTTTTTTTACCTGGAAGAAGTGAGACAAATAACTCCTAGGGCAAATGTCAAAGTGTATACTCTCCACTGAAGGGGACATAGAAGAGAAGAGTATGGAACCAACATTGTCCCAACTTAATGTCCACTAGCTTTCTATTTAACTAATTATTCTTAATAACTAGGTGCTAATCTCTGTTGTTTATACCCCCTTGTAGGAATCTAATGGCTGTCAACACTCTAAATTTAGCACCTTAGGGTGAAACCCCTGTCTTCTAACTTTAGTAATGTCGCTAGTATTTAATCAAAGTTCTTATCTAGGTATATGGCTCTTGTAGGATTCAAATAGGAGACTACAATATTATGAAAGAAACATTTGGGATCATAAAAATCAAGTCTTTATGGGAAAACTCATTCACTAACCAAGTTACAGTATTTGCCTTTTGTATAAATTTCATGTTCTCAACTAAATATACATAAAATGTATATATACACATATACATATATGTGTGTATATAGATACACATATACATACACACAAGCATACAGATATCTAGAAATGCATTGTATTGCGTCTTAAGGGATGATGTAAGTTAAATCTGCAAAAATTCGAATAAAATAATGCAGGGTGAGGTTTTAGAAAAACCCAAAGAATAAATTTTGTACTTACTAAATATTGTAAAGAAAAATAACAAAGAAACATTCAAGAACTTTTATAAAATGATCTGTCACAGTTCTAGAGGAATGATTGTGGAACATAATACACTCAGTTCTCCTGACAGAGTTGATGAATTCAAGGTACATAAGAGATCTACATTTTTTGGACATGGCCCCTGGTTGGGTTTATTTTGCATGACTATGCTTATTTGATTTTTCATTTAAAGAAAATTAGGGCTTCCAGATCCTAATTTGATCACAGCTGTTGCCAGAAATTTAATCTTGATATCATAAAAAAAATGATTGCCTGGTAAAATGTCCTTGGAGATAAATAAAGATTTTGGTAAGCTTGTTATTCCTGTCCATGTCAAAGATGCTGGGGATAGCCTAATTGCAGGGGCCCATTGGCTCATGCTTAATAGAGTTAATGGAGCTGTTCAGTATCAAGAACCCTCCAAAGGAAAATAAAAACAGAATGAAATTTCAGAATGCAAATTAGGCTAGCTTTGCCTGCTTTTGCTCTCATGGGTAGAGGGAGTGAAGTCAAAGAAAAGCCTTAAATTGCCACCAATTACAGTACATAGTCAAAGATCAGGTTTACTTAGAATTGTCACTTGGGACCAGAATGTGTTTTGGTGAAAACAATGAAATCAAAGGTAAATACTCTCTAGCATCGAGTGGATAAACAGAATGCTATTATTTTCTGTTTACTTTTAATGAAATGCTATTTTCCAATACCCAAGTCATTTTTTCCCTAAGGATTTATATTTATTTTCCAGCAAATTAATGGAAAATTTTATTGAAATAGTTATTGATATGGTAGGAATTTACTTTCATGTGTTTCTCTTTGGAGACTGTCACCTCCAACAGATCACCTGGTCACTTAATTATAACATGTGTTTCAGTTTATTCAAGCACATGGCTCTTAAGCCACATAGAGTTCCTGGTGCCTGTATAGTCAAGGTGTTTCCAACCTGTCTGCATCTTCATTTCCCCTTAGGGATATTTTCTCAGTCAGTTTTAATTTTTTTTTCAAGTAGAGGAGGGAATAGAATTCATTATTTGCATTAAATTATGTATCGCTATGAAATTTTTTAAAATATGATAATTAAATAGTATCACTTTACTTTTTTATTACACAAATGATTCTTTTTTTTATGATTTTAAGTCTGTTCATATCCCATAGATATTTTAAACTTCAAACATTGCTGCTAAAGCTAGTGCATTGATAAATTTCTTCAAGTATGCTCCTTTTATTTGAAAAAATTAATGGTAATAATTGTAAATAACATATGTTGGCTTTTTCATTCATATCTATTCTTAGTTTCATTTTTAGAGGTGAAATACCCAGCTAACAAATTATGAGCCCATATTTTCTGAAGAAAAATAATACCTTCTTAAGTATTTCAGAGGACTGATGCAATGCTAAACAATGTTTATAATTGCCATAACTTAAAACTTTGGGCTCACCTTAGAGATGAATATCTTCACTTGCTATCTGTCATGACACTATGTCTTTGCCATTTCTATTAGCTCCTCCGAGAATCCTAATTTCATTATTTTAATATATACTTATACAGTCAAGAGAATACAAGTGATTATAGAAGCTAACCTCTTCTGACCTCAACTTTCCTTCCATTTCTTTTTACTAGTAGAGGCTATATTCTAGAACGGAGTCCCAATACAACACAAGTAAACAGAGGATAGTCACTGAGGAAATTAGCATAGCTCTTGTAGAATAGAATGCCCTAATGCTGGGACACATACTGGATATGTGTAAAATTCCTAGAAATTAGGATTTTGAGAATTACGAGGCCCAAGTCCTACTTTCATTTCTTTGTTCCCACCAAACCAAGGGGGAAATAAGGAGAGCTGTCACTGAATATATAGAATTATATTATATTAATTATATTATATTAATTATATTATATTATATTATATTATATTATATTATATTATATTATATTATATTATATTATATTATATATATAGCTTAGTTTTGTGATACTGCATGGCAATTGTTGACCCATTTTTTTGACTTACCTAGGCAAAGTTTCATTCCACCTTTTCTACTAAAAAATACTTGAAATACATAACCAGCTGCCTTGCCCAGATACCTGTATAATCCCTGCTTCATTGTTTTTATAAGCATGCACAGCCAGTTAGCCGTTTGCTACACTTACCATGCTTTTCTAAATTATAGCTCACCATTTAAAACTCTTCTGAAAAATGGTGCAAAAATGTGTGTTATAAGATTAAGACCATTTCACTGACCTGTCACAGAGATTTTTGGGTTCCTTGTTATGTGGTTCACGCCATCACATGCCTAGTTATCTCCTTGCTCAGGTACTGCCTTCACATGACAAAGTGGGAATAGATATCTCAAGCTACAGACTGCAGAGTATATTTTAAGGGGAAAAAAAGCCCCTAAGGTCAATATTGATCAGAAGTGATTTATAGGGGTTCTTATTTACTGTAACCCCTTGCTTACATTATTGAGCTCTATAACATAGGTAATTGTGACCCATTCCTTAAATACTGCTAAGCTATTTTGAAGAAGCATGTATCATGTGTAAACTATCTCAGTTTTTCAGCTATCTGTACCCAAATACTTCTTGGCTTCCATTGGTCCTGCTATGGTTTAAATTTTTTTTTGTTCTCTTTTCCACCTGCCAGCATGTACTCTGTCCACCTTTTCACTATGATTGATAATACCTTTTTCCGTAATTCTGTGGGGAAGTACATATGCACTGTCTCGATAACTGATGTTAACAGGTCACTCCTGTTATTAATAGAAAGAGCCCACCTTTTACAGTGACATTATATCTGCAATATGGTGGAATGTAGGCTGCACTCTGTTAGTCATTGATAAATGTTCATGAAAGCTGAAAACTCAGTAATTCACACTGAAAAGAGTCTCCCTCTTCCCCCCCCCTTTTGCTTATTTTTCAAATTGGGCTTTCTATTGAACTGACTCTATAAAGAGTGCTTTTGTATATTTCAGAAAATCCCAACTTTAAGCATAGCACTCTATGCATCAATGTTACTGTAGGTTAGATTAGGAGGCTTATTTTTTGTAAAAAGTTTCACAGAACATTCAGTCTGATGCCATATGTAACTAAAGGGGGATTTTTTCCTTATTTTTGTAACTGTGTTGTTCCCACAAAGTGGTTTTCCTAGATAGTTTTTGATGGCAATATTTATCCTTTATCATGGATAATTAATGAAATTGTGTGAATCTGTGTGTATGTATGAAATAAGGAAATGACCTGTGATTTCATTGGTATAGAGAACTTCCAGGTGGGGCAACTTCTACCAATGCAGATATGCACTTCCTCTCAGACTTAACAGTCTTAGCTGCCTAGGACACTGAGAGCAGCTTGTTCAAGGTCAATGGCATAGGATGGTCAGAGATGAGACATAAACCCAAGTCTTCCTGGCTTTCAGACCAGCTCTCTATACACTATGCTGCCCTGCTTCTATGTGTGTGAAATATTGAAATAAAATACCACTTGGATTGTAGATTATTGGGAGCCCACAATATTTTTTTTTCAAGTCAACTTCCTTTTTGTACTATCTGCTTGAAAATTCTACTACTGTCCATGAATGAATTATATAAACTAATATACCTTACTGACCTCCACCAAACTTGTATATCATCTAAGTCCCTAAGCTCTGATTTCAAACATACCTGATCTAGAATTAATTTAGTCTGGTACCAACAGCACTTTTGAAAAAGGTTTCCCTAAATTTCATAGCTCATAGTTAGCTCAGAATGTCACTTTACATTTGTGCTACATGAAATATCATGAACTTCTTTCTAATCTGGTGAGATGGAAGTAAATCCTTGATATATAGGAGATGAATTTAACTATTAAAGGCTATCTGGTAGTTTCATTCATTTAGCTATTTCATTGACTAAAGCAGTAGTTACCAAGGAAATCCTTTTCATTGAAAAGGGTCGATGGACTGACATAAAAATATATCTCTTTAGGATTAATGCAGTCTATCGATTGTAAATATTTCTTAAATGCTTACTCTGTAACAGACTCTGTGCTAGCTTTCAGTTTGAAAGAAGCTAGAGATTATAAAGTGGAGGTGAAGAAGGACTTTCTAGGAATGGAGGACTAAGTACAAAAGTCACAGAGATGGGGGATGGAGAACTGTGAGCAAGGAAAGAGTGAAAGCCAATTGGATTGGGCCATCTAGTGTGGAATGGAGAATGATGTTTAATGAGACTGCAGAGAGAAGGGCATAGAAAATGGATTAGACATGTCCTTGACCTCATAGGACAAAACTCAGAGCAGTGGAGCAAAGTTGAGGTGATCAGTTCTAACTTGATGTAATGAGCTTCTAGAGAAGGAAATGGCAAACCACTCCAGCATCTTTGCCAACAAAACCATCGTGTAGAGTTGAACCCCTCTGAGCAATCCAGCAGCAGCAACAATGGGCTCCTTGAGAGCAGGAACTGTCTTTTGCTTTTCTTAGTGCAGTACCTGGCACATAGGAAGCATTTAACAAGTATTTATTAACTAATAATTAGAGCTGTTCAAAAGCAAAATTGTTCTGCCCATGAGATAGTGAGTTTTCCATGACTGGTGAAGAATTCTTCAAGTGGAAGTTGAATGAAGATACGTTAGGGAGGTTGTAGGAGGCAGGGATGTGTGGAATTACTGTTCAGGTACCGTTAGATTCTGAAATTCTGGGAAATGTGAAACAATATCCACTTCAAGGAATTTTATGTATTAAATCTTCCCAGACATCATTAACACCAGTCTGTCAGATAATAATTCATATTCATGAAGTGCTTTTAAGGTTTTGCAAAGTGCTTTCCCCTTAGAAGCACTAGGAAGTGGGCCATGCAAGAGATATCTATTAGAGATATATTTTATAGATAGGGCAACTGAGGTTATTCTCGGTTAAGTAACTTGACCATGAACACCCAGCTAGTATCTGACATGGAGTCAACCAAGGTCCAGTTTAGCACCCTATCCATTATCCCATGCTGCAAATGGATAATCAATTCACACATTCTGTCACAGTTGTTTAAAACTCCTTCACACACTAGATATCTACCACATATCCTTTTGCCAACCCTTTGTCTCATGTTGAATGTTTAAGCAGCCACTTAAATAATTACATGACTCTGCATATTTGGCAGAACTCCCGACTTAGAAAAATCACTTTGGGGATGCTTTTAGATATGGAAAAAACCCAGACTCTGATTCACCCTTAACAATTAAGATATGATTTTCCTGCCACCATCGTTCAGTATTTGTTTTATAACAAATAATGGATGCCAGTAGGGTCATGACACCTTTTACCTGAAGAGATGAAAGAATTTTAACTTTAGCAATCTAAGAGATAGCTTCTGCTTCCTTAAAGATTTGGCTCCCCAGTTCATCAACTATGTATATTGGAGGACTACAGCACTTTATTGAAATCATTGATATAAAACTGTACTCAGTAAACTTATGGTTATATGAGGGTTTGGGGACTCACTCCCTTGGAGATGACCATGATTACTTCTGTCATACATTAGCTAGGTGGTCTTGATAGAATTATTTTAGGTCTCTGGGCTTCAATTTCTCACATTTATAAAAGAGAGGTTCTTATAAGATCCTTTTTAGCTCTAAAATTCTATGTTGTTTAATTGGCTTTTCAGAGAAACTGGAAAATAGCCAGTTGTCATTGTTAGTTACTATTAATAGTCATTCATCATTTATAAGCATTTGTATATGCATTTATATGTGTCTATACAGAGACACACATTATTCACATACAGATAGACAGACAGAGAGTACTTTTTTTAGGACTAATATTATCAACTAGCAAATATCTAGAAGATCAGCAAATTAGAAGATTATCTCTTCATCATTTTCCAACAAGACTTTGATGTGTTAACAGCCCCTAATTGGGGCAACTAAATAAATTAGTTATTCAGTTTGAAAGCCAAAACTCGTTTCACGAATGATTGTTTAATTTGCTTATTTTTAACCTTAGTCCTGATTTATTTCACCATGTACAGATGTCAAATAAAAGCATAGAAAGATGTCTAGAAGAAGCACTGAAAATCTGAGTTCCTTCCACTAAAATAATCCTCTTGATCACCCATCAGGAATATAGAAGTGACCAGTAGCTCTACAAGGTTATGCCATTGAACTACATTGCCAAAATCTTACCAAGCTAGAAAGTCCTGGCTAAGTCTTGTCATCTGAAGGTTAATTTTCCTAGGACTTTAGGGAAGTTCATTAGAAGAGGGGTGTTGAGAAGAAAATAGGTTTTGGGGTTTGTTTTCCTTTCTATTTCTTTCAAAGACCATTTCTTTAAAAATGTGAAGAGGTAGCATTCTGCACTGATGAAAGGAATGTACACATTGAAGAAGTAATGACTATTTTGAAATTGAAGAAAGAAGTCAATACAATGTTCAGGGCTTTAGTTTTCTTTTGTGTTAAAGTGAGGGAGTTGTACTAAGCTGTCTCTAAGGTCACCAGCAGATCAAACATTCTAAATTTATTAAACTGCTAAGTCTTTTAGTTAGGTTTTCTTGGTAGAGGTGGTCTATTATTTAAGTTCAGTTCAACAGAAGACAGTGGAGGCTAAGGGAGGTGGTGTCAATAAGGCTTTAGTTAGGAGCATGGTGGTGAATTTGTAAGTGGTGAACTTCTCCTGGGAGGGGCATCTTGCTCTGAGGAGTTCAACCAGCAGGTGCTTGGATAAGAATTTTACCAATGTGTTTTCCTACACAGAAATAAAGTTTCTAGCTAAAGCTTCTGTAAGAAAATCACAAAAGTAAATATTTTCTGGAGGGAGAGGCATCACCACTTCTTAATTTTGTATTATGATACAGTAAGGAAAGATGGTGATTGTAGGTCTAGGGGCAAATGATGCTCATGATTCCAGTCATTTACTTGTTATGAGGGACTGACCTCTAACAGGACAGCTGATAGAAGGAACTCCTTGCCCTCGATTATTTAGATAATTTTGTTACAAGTCATCATTGGTGTTTTTGATCCTTTACATTTTCCCAGTAAGAATTTTTTTTTTTCTAATCGATGGATACCACTCTGAAGTACTGGATTACTTTTGCACTGTAATCCCTTCATCATTCTACCTGCCCTTCTGGGCAATTTGAAAATGAATGTAACTTTTGAGTCTACTGGTTCTGAAGAGCACAAGTCAGCTTCTGTAGAGAAGCTACCTACTTGAAATTCCTTGATATATTGAGATTCAATTACAGCTACCTTTGGACAAATAAGCCATAGGTCAACAGGCCGAGGTAGCTTCAGGGGATGCGTGTCTTATCTCTATGGTGTGTGAGACTTACAGGTAATATAAACTGGAGCTTGGGAAGATGCCTCTCATTTTTGTCAAGGTCAGAGACCCTCCCAGTAATCTGTAACCAGAATTCCAGGTAGCTCAGTTCCTCATGAATAATGTGAGAATACTCACAAACTGCTTTGATCTGGTTTTGATCTATTAACATTACTTTGATCACCCTAAGCCCCCTTGACCTTAAGACTTAAATGTCTGGGTTGGATGAATTTACTTTTACTTATATTTTTGATAGTGTTAAATTCTAATCTATATGAACCCGGAAATCCCACACACACTTTTTTTTAAACTACTTATGAATCTAAGCAAATCACTTCACTTTACAAGTTTGTTTGTAGTTCAGCAGTGAGTCATTTAAGTTGGATTGGCAATTAATTGAGCAATTAATTAGGTTTTAATAGCTCTAGGGGAAGAATGAAAGTCTGGCTGAAGATGGATTCTCATTTCAGTGAATGGAGAAAAATGAAAGGAACCCACAGGAAACTTTGCCTTGAGCTGTACAAGTAATAATGAAATCTCTGGATGGGGCAGGAAAACTCAATTTCTCTTCCAAAGACAATGCGTTTCATTTGCTATCCACAAATAACTAATAAAGTATATTGTTCATTTGGTGCTTTAAAACTGCCCGGATTCTTCAAGAACACCCTAATTAGCTTTAGCTGATTATCTTCTAATGGGCATTTGGTTATTTAATAAAGTTTGGATATTAGTTATTTAGTTCTACCCTGGCAATCAGTGGGTGCCCATAAATGTTTTCATTTTGCATTAAAATGTTTGTATAAATCTTTTGGAGGATCATTTGTAACAGCTGGATTGATGAATAAAGTCCAATTGAAAGTATTAAATTATAGTGATGGGTATTGCAATGTGATGGCCTTGTGAGTGATGGCAACTTTGAGGAATGATAGTCCTCTTCCTTCACATCAATCTACTTCTGGGACATTTTAGACTGATCCAGGGCAGAAATGATACAAACACTGACGTTTCAGTGTACTGATCTGATGGTACAATGTGGTAGGAATGGAAACTACCTATAAGGAGAAAGGCAAATAACAGTGCTAATAGAGTAAATGGCTTCCACAAAGAAATCACCTGAAGGAAAGGAAAATTGTTTCATATTTAAGGTACTTTACAAGGTTGCTTTGGATTTCTATGCCTGCCAGGTAGCCTGGAAAATATGGATGAATGATTAAAGCTGGCTGCCATTCTCTGCCCTAGATGAAAAATTAAAATATTCATTAGAGAAATTATTTCCTCCTGAGTTTATGCAGGCATGAATTCTAAGATTGTTCTGCAGAAATTTAAATATAAACAAAATGTAAATATTATCCTCATTCATATTTTAATCATAATATTGAACAGTAATTACTAAAGTGTTCTGCATAGGTTAAATGTGACAGAATTAATGGTAGCATTTGGAGAATGTTCCAACTGATATTTCCTGCTTATATGCTGCTTTCCATTCTGATCAAAAACCTTAGATAACCACACTGAATTTGTAGTAGACAGCTGGAAAGTGTTATCTTTATTTTATAGAGATGGTATGGCACAAACAGGTTAAATGGCATCAACAGGATTATATGTGTTGTTAATAATCAAAAAAGCTGAAAACTTCTGACTGCTCCTAACATTGCCTCCAACTTATCTAAGTTGACATTAATTTGATTTCTGATAAATGTTGTTGTGATTCAGTCATTTCAGTCATGTTTGACTCTTCATTACTGCAGTTGGGCTCTTTTTGGTGAAGATAGTGGAATGATTTGCCATGTCCCACTCCAGCTCAATTTACAGATGAGGAACTGAGGCAAATAGGGTTAAATGACTTGTTCAGGATCAGTGTCTGAGGCTGGATTTGAAGTCACAAAGATGAGTCTTCTAGACTCCATGCCCCAACACTGTCCACTATACCACCTAGCTGCCTAATAAATACTTTGGACCACAGCTAATATCAGAGTTTAATCTGATCCACCAAGAGTAATTCTACTCTTTTCCCACATATGAATTAGTATAAACTGAGAGGGTGTGAATATCACCTTTATTTTTTTCCCTTTAATATGCCAGAACCCAAACTTTCTCAACTCTATGACCTAGCCTGGTCATACTGATTAAAGCTGGTTTGGGTACCCTAATCGTGCTTGAGTCTGCCCTGATCATTTCCTAAACTTTTTAAAAAATGAAACATAGGAAAATCATTGATTTGCAAAAAGTCATATAACTGATAACATACAGTTCTTTTGATTTCAAGCTCATTGCTTAAAGCATTGAATGTCAGATTTCCCTCTGTCCTAACCCTCTACCCTAATTCCCTGTACTAATTAATCAGGTGGATTTTTTGCTGGAATGATCTCATTTTATATTCTCTGTTCATTTCTGATCAAAAGGTTCAATGGATAGGGAGTTATAGTTGAAAAGAATAAACTCTGGGTTTAGAGTTAGGAACTTTGATTTTAAGTCCCAGGTCTATCACATACTAGCTGTGGAATCTTTGCTAAGTCTACCTTATTTTTCTCATCTATTTAAAGGGAATATTATTACTTGCATTCCCTGCCTAACAGGCTGTTGGAAAGAAAATAATTGAAATTATAAAGATCCCTGTAGATCTGGGACCTTTAAAAATATGTGCACCACAAGGTCACAAAGAGTTGCATGCCACTGAACTTCTGAACAACATGGTGTAAAGGCTTTCAAGTAAGAGGACATGCATTCTTCTCCTGGTTCTGGCACTTATTGCTATTTATTTGACCATAATATAATCACTCCTTTATACAACCACTCCTTTTCCCCCCAGACTACAATTTCTTTATCTGTAAAAAGAAATTTGAAATAAATGATTGCTAATGTTCTTTCTATGCAGTAGTATGCTAGAGCACACCAGCTCTAGAAACTGTTAAATTTTTTAGTATGAAATTTTCAGTATAAATCAGTGCTTGATTTACTAAACTTAAGAAAGTAGTGGAGAAAGTGTGATGAATAAACTCAAAAATGTGTAATTTGTATTTTGGGGGGAAGTACTGATTATTCAGTGTTTAACCAGCACACCCCTGTTTTCATCTCTAAATTTATGATGCTTAAAAATACAGTTTTCTTTTGTTTTCAGAAGGTAAGAGAGAAGAAGGAACCTATAAATAAGAATGTCATTGAAAAGATGACATGATCATGTCAGTCATTTAAATATCAATAATTCTGGATCTAGAACTATATAATAGAAAAGATAGAAAGGACATTGTGGCCTGTCCAATCCAACCATATGTAAAGAAAGATTTCTATAGAAATCCCTGTAGTTTTTATCTATTTCAGAATGATGATCGATGATGATATCTAATGATAATGACTCATCTCTTTTGCTAAGCAGTTTAATCATTTCATATGCCAGCAAGTTTATGCTTAAGATTCTCCAAGCTTTTTGTTGTTATGTTGTTTCAGTTTTGTCTGATTCTCTGTGGCCCCATTTGGATTTTTCTTGACAAAGATGGTTTGCCATTTCCTTCTCCAGTTTATTTTACAGATGTAGGATTGAGGCAAACAGGACTAAGTGACTTTTCTAGGGTTACACAGCTAGGAAGCAACTCCTCCTGATGCCAGGGTCAGCACTATATTCACTGTACCACCTAGCTGCCCTTTCTGCAAAGTAGGCTTCAGCAATATGTGAACCAAGAATTACTAGAAGTACAGGCTGGTTTTCAAAGAGGCAGAGGAACTAGAGGCCAAATTGCCAACATTTGTTGAATTGCAGGGAAAGCAAGGGAATTACTTCATTGATTACACTAAAGTCTTTGCCTGTGTGGATCACAGCAAAATATGGCAAGTGCTCAAAGAGATGGGAGTACCAGAACATCTTGCTTGTCTACTGAATGGAACATAGAACAACTGATTGGTTTAAGATTGGAAGAGTACTACAAGGCTATATATTGTCTCCTTATTTATTTAAGTTTTAGACAGAGTACATCATGCGAAATGCCAAGGTGGATGAATCAAAAGCTAGAATTAAGGTTACTGGGAAGCATATCAACAATCTCACATATACAGATTATATAGCACTCTGATGGCAGACAGTTAAGACAAATTAAGAAGTTTCTTAATGAGGATGAAAAAAGGAAAGTGTCAAAGCTGGCTTGAAGCTTAACATAAAAAAATCTAAGACCTTGATAACTGGTCCCATTGCTTCCTGGTGAATATGGGGAGAAGAAATGGAAGCAGTGTTAGATTTTATAGTCCTAGGCTCAAAGATCACTGCAGACAGTGACCACAGCCATGAAATTTAAAAATACTTACTACTTGAGAGGAAAGCTATGGCAAATCTTGACAACAAAGTAAAAAGCAGAGATGTCACCTTGCCAACAATGATTCGTATAGTCAAAGCTGTGGTTTTTCCTTTGGCAATGTATGTCTGTGAGGTTGGACTTTAAGGAAAGCTAAATGCTGCAGAATTGATGCTAGAGAAGACTATTGATACTAGGGAAGACTATTGAGAGTGCCTTGAACCAGAAGGAGGTCAAATCAGGCAATACTTAAAGAAACTAATTCAGGTCATTCCCTGGAAGGTCAAATGCTAAAGCTAAAGCGTAACTACTTTGGCCACATAATGAGAAGATAGGACTTATTGGAAAAGAGCCTGATGTTGAAAAAAAATTGAAGGCAAAAGGAAAAGGGGATGGCAGAGCATGTGGTAGATAAAATTGTTTTATGGAAACAATGAAAATGAACTTAGATAAACTTTGAGATAGTGGAGACTAGAAGGGCCTGGCATGCTGTGGTTCATGGAGCCATGATGAATCAGCTAAACAAAAGTAACAAGATTAATATATTACCTAATTACCCTTATCAGTTTTTTCCATACTATGCAGAATTTCTTACAGTTTTAGTTTTAGACTGTAACTCCATGTTTTATCCCTCTATCCTCTAACCACTTCTCAAATATTTTTATAGTATTTCCATATCTCTTATGAAGATGTCTTTTGCCCAAAAAAAGATGTTTCCTGAAGGTATTTTCATGTCTTTAACTTTTCATAGGGCAGAGAGTCATGAATCAAAAAAATACAGCAACCAGAGTTCTCATGTCATAAACCACCACATTTTTAAATTACCCGTATAGAACAGAATTATGGTATAGTAAAGCTAAAAGGGACAAGAATGACCATTAGTCCAGCTCTTTCATTTAAATAATAAGGAAACTAAGGGCCAGATACATATTTTTGCAAGTTCCTTTCTTTTCTTATTCTAGGGTTGAGGAGTGGAAGACAAGCAAAATAAAATGCTTGTTAATTTAAAAAGTAATTAAAAGACTGAGAACATGGCTCTATTTCTGAGATAGAATTTAGAAATTGACTCCTCGCAGATTTCTGTATCTAAAACTATTGTGTATTTTTCTTGCTTCCCCAATTTTAAATCTGTGATCAGTGTGCCCTTTTCTTTGATAAACAATCAGACAAAAAAAAAAAAAGAAGAAGAAAAGCCCATAAATTTGAAATGTTGCTATTGGCATAGCTATAATCCAAAGAGGTGATATTTGTAAAGCACTTAGCACAGATCATATGGTAGGTACTTTTTAAAAAATATTAATTCCCTGTTTTGTTCTATTCTATGTATGTATCCTATGATCAATCAACTAATCAATTAGCAATTATTTATTAAGCGCCTTTTGTGCGTAAGATATTGTGCTAGGTGTTGAGAACAGAAGACAAAATAGAAACAGTCCTTGCTTTCTTGAAGCTTTATGTTTTAGGGAGAGATATCAAAGACACAGAAAATTATATAAACTGTGAAGAAAATAAATACTAAGTTGTTTTGAAAGTCCTACCAGCTGGGGTCAGAGGTCATCAATTGAGTTTGGAAAAGAATTAAACTGAAATGAGGAGGGAATACGATTCAGGCATGAAGGGCGGTTTATAATTAATTCATTCATTTCAGACATGTCCTACTCTTTGTGACCCACTTTGGGGTTTTCTTAGCAAGGATGATAGATGATTTTCTATTTCCTTCATTTTACAGATGAGTAAACTGAGGCAAACTGGGTTATGTGACTTGCCCGGGGTCATGCAGCTAGTAAGTGTCTCAGGCTAGATTTGATCTCAGAAAGAGGAATTTTCTTGACTCTAAGCCTCACACTCTATCCACTGTGCCACCTAGCTGCCCCTATAGTTAGTAGTACCAAGGCACAAGGGACAGGAGATAGTATGTTGTATGAGGAACAACAAGAAGGCCAGCTGGGCAAGACTGGCTCTACAAAGGGAAGCAATTTTGATAGACCCATATCATCAGAAACACTCAAAGCTGATGAGAAGGCAGAGATTGTCTTTCACTGTCCTTTACCTGCTCAATTAGAATAACCCCTACCTATTGCTTGAGTTTAACTGAACTGCTCCACAACACCTGCACTGGTTTTCTCCAGTTATCTATGAGTAACCTTTTCTTGCACTGGACTCTTATAAAAGACCTTGTTTTATCCTTGAAAAATGTGCAAGCCATTCAACACTGTGTACTAGTTTCACTAGTTAGTTATATTTGTATCATATCCTCCTAGAAGTCCACAAGGCATGTGAGGATCAGGCAATATGACACAATCACTTGAATGTTGACTTTCCTAACTACTAAAAGTAGTTCATTTAAAAATTTTTCAAAGTATAGATGGCTTTGGAATGGGGGAAGATCCTCTATGAGTTTATTTTTTTTCTCTTTATTAATTTGTTTACTTTTTGTTAACAAGATTCAGTTCCACAATCCCTTGAGTTTCAAATTTCCTCCTCCTCCCTCTGCTCCCCCCCCCCCCCCCCCCCCATGGCAGTATGCAATCAAGTATAGGATTTGCAAATACTGTCACATTAGACATTAGTCATGTTGTAAAGAAGGATCTTAACTGATGGAATGAACAAAGGGAAAGAGGAAACAAAAACAAACAAGGAAAAGAAAGAGAGCAGATAGTTTGCTTCAGTCTGCATTCAAACTCTTCTAGTTCTTTCTCTGAATGTAGACATCTTCTATCATGAGTCTTTTGGAGTTGTCTTATAACCTTGCTTTGCTGAGAACAGTCCAGTCTATCATAGTTAGTTGTCACACATACATTGTGTTTGTAATTGCGTACAAATTTCTCCTGGTTTGGCTCTTCTCACTTAGCATCAGACTGTCAAATTTATGTGTATACAATTGGGCAAAATCCTAATTATTGTTTTGATTTCCTCTTCTTTGGAGGTAGGTTCACCCTTTTCATTTTTGATACTCATAATTTGGTTTTCTTCTTTCTTTTTTTATCATATTGACTAAAGGTCTATCAATTTTATTGACTTTTTTCATAAACCAGCTCTTAGTTTTATTTATTAATTCAATAGTATTCTTAATTTCAGCTTTATTAATCTCACCTTTGGTTTTCATTATTTCTAATTTAGTATTTAATTGGGGATTTTCAATTTGTTGTTTTTCTAGCTTTTTCAATTGCATGCCCAATTCATTGACCTCCATTTTCTCTAATTTATTCATGTATGCATTCAGGGATATAAAACTACCCCTAAGAACTACCTTTACTGCATCCCCACAAGTTTTGGTATGGTGTCTCATTATTGTCATTCTCTTGAATGAAGTTAGTAATTGTTTCTATAATTTCTTGTTTGACCCACTCATTCTTTAGGATTAAATTATTTAGTTTCCAATTAGTTTTTAGTCTCTTTCCATGGCCCTTTATTACATATGATTTTTATTGCATCATGATCTGAGAATGATGCTTTTAATATTTCTGCCATTCTGCACTGAATTGTGAGGTTTTTACAAAAATATTGACCATGCACTAGGGCATAAAAACCTCACAGTTCTGTGAGTTAATTTTTTAAAAATAATCTGTCCTTCCTATGGCCTTTTATAAGTCCTGAACTTTTTCTAAGTCTCAAGTAGAAAGTGAAGTCCTTAAGAAGAGAAAGCTTCTCATTTTATTTTGGTTTTGCCTTTTTAGCCCAAGTGCCTGGGACATAGGAAGGGCTTAACCTATTTACTGGATTGAATTGAATTGAAAAAAAATACATTTTGATATTTTACCTAAGGACCTTTCTCTAATCCTTGTCTTCTAGCATAAATTAGTATCTTTGACTATGACTGTGATGAGAAGAAAAGGATTTTCTCCAGCTTTATTTTCAAAAGCTCTTATCTTATATGTTTAAAAAACTCACATGAGTGTTTTATTTGGTAAGGTTTCCACAGTGACTGTCTTTTACCAGATGGGAGGTTGGAGTGAAGCTCTCAAAGAGAAGTTTACTAATGATAAATAAGTATAACTTGTTCAACTTTAGTGATAAACAGCAAATGGGTTTATCGCTCAAGGTAAAAATTGATAAATGGAATATGCTAAGCACCATCCTGAATGGGAGTCCTTTCTTCATACCTGTGGGCAATCTTTACAACAGCTATGGGAAAGCTTGGTGCTTTTATGTGTTAGCCTGTGGAAACGATTTCGCTTCTGAACTGCTTCAAGAGCGTTTGAGTATAATGGGCTTTGTACTGCCCGCCTTGGCTGTACCCTGTAGAGAGCACTCAGCCCATTCAACTTGAACTCCATTTTATCTAGCTCTTTATCCATTAATTTTCTTCTGACCTTGGGCATAAAATATATACACTTTTTATGCTGAGCGCTTTGTGCAGACAAAGAAGAATAGCATTACCAATCCTTCATCATTATGAATGATACAGCTTAAAACAAACACAGGTCAGAGACAGATATTTTTAAGAGCAGATTTGTATTGATTCCATCACAACATTGAGCTAAAAGGAAAAAAATCCTGAGCCTATAAATGATGAAGGGAGTTTTGATAAATCACCATTGCCAGGCAAGTATACTTAAGCGTATGGCTCACAGGCAGTCATTGGCAAGAAAACAAAATTTGTTATTATTATTCAAATCTACCTTGCTCGGATGTATTTATTACCATACTTTACTCTGCATGTTATATGGTACTATAGTTTCTCTTTTTCTTCCATCCTGAGACTGGCCCTTGAAAGCTTTTTTGTTACAAGATCCAGGGGAGCTTATGAGCTTCTTTAATCTTTATTAAGCTGTTGCTCTGAAATATTTAAACTCTCCTTTAACAGTAGGTGCTGTTTTATTTGTTTTGCAGTCGAGTTTTGAGCCCATTTGCCAGAGACTTTGCAATTCTTTTCTTTTTATGGCAAGCTAGCTCATCATTACAGTGTGCTGTGTGATGATTTTATTTATTATCTCAATTACTATTAATAACAATAATCTCCATTGGCATATAAATGGTACCACTATTTAATATAATAAAGTCACATCTATCATCACATTATATGGAACTAACCTTCTTTCTTGTAGTCAGGATTCTAATGAGCTATGTCCTTGCTAAGGAATAGCAAGTAAGCTGAAGGTTTAGTAAACTTTGTGCTAGAAGGTACATTCTGCTCATGCCATGGTGGCAATGATCTTGGGAAGATTTCATTTCCCAAACATTACTCTTATAGTTCAGGAGTTTGTTAGTGTAAGACAGACAACAGTAGTACATAGGAGGGCTGCCAGCACAGGTTCATTCGTGATCTGTTCAGACAGGAACACAACTTTGGAGGGTTTAACAATCTGACTTTGTTCTAGTCTAGTCTTCTCAATGGGAGTTGCTAATAATAGGATCACCAACCTCTACAGTATTCTCTAATCACCCTTCTCACAGGGGCCGGTGAGAAAGGGGGGCAACTGCCTCTACATCTTTTTTTTTTTTAAAGCAATCGGGGTTAAGTCACTTGCTCAAGGTTACATGGCCAGGTGTTTCTGGGTGGGTGCAAAGTGTCTGAGCCCAGGATTCGATCTCCAGGTCATCCCAACACTGGAGCCGGTGCTCTTATTCGCTGTGCTACTTGGCTGCCCCTGCCTCTATATCTTGATGGGGTCAGTAGAAGCAGGTACAGCTTGCACAGTCAAACACAGATCCTTCCCCCAAGCCTTAATGGGGGGACAATCAAGGCACACATAGCATTCCAACTTGTATTTAAGCCTAAGGGTTCCCCACTCTCTGACCAGTGTCCACCTGCTTTATAGGGCATCAAAGAAGGCATATTGCCAGCAATAGCCTCCAGTTTTATGTTACCTCATTCCTGTATCTCACTGGGCAGTCACAATGAATATTTATAATTTAAGCACAAATGTTTATACTATTCATCATTATATAATGCTGCACATGTGTGCTAGAGATGTTTTGAACAATAATTGTGAGAACTCATATCTAGTACCCGGGAACAAGAGATTTGTTATGGCTATGGATCCGGGGAAACTAACCTCCAAGAAAGAGCAGAAGAAATCTACTTTACACACACTAAAATCCACCTTATTCACAGTTAGTCATTTGAAGAGGGGATGTGGTATAGTAGGAAGAATTCTTGACTTATAGTTAAAATATAACTTATCTTTCTCCCTAAATCTTTCCCTTCTTAACTTCTCTGTTTCTGTCAAGGCTTATACCATTCTTCAAGTTCTCCACCTTCACATCCTTGGAGTTTTCCTCTACCCTTCATTCTCATACCCACATATTGATTTTTTTTTCTTTTTGGAGGGGGGAAGGCAGGGCAATTGGGGTTAAGTGACATGCACAAAGTCACATAGCTAGTTTTTTTGTTCAGTGTCTGAGACTGGATTTGAACTCAGGTCCTCCTGACTCCAGGGCTGGTGCTCTATTCACTGTGCTTCCTAGCTGCCCCTGTGCCCCCCATATTGAATCAGTTGCCAAGACTAGTCAGTTCTACCTCCATGACTCCTCTCACATCCCTTTCTCTTTACCCGCACAGCCACCACCCTAACTGGCTCTCATCACAGCTCTCCTGGCCTATTGTAAAAGTTTCTCAACAATTGTTCTTTCTTCTTCTCCCACATATCACTACCAAAATAATTAATATATTCGGTGGTTTTGTGATAAACATTTAACAACCAGATCCTCAAAAAACAATAGTACCTGTTCTCCTATATACTTTTAAGCTTAATCTGCATTATTAGCATTTTATTCATTACTTTCTTAAATCTAGATAATTAACAAAAAAAATAATAAAGCAAGATTCACTTTGTGGTTCTTGATTTCTGAAATATAAAGCTAAAATTTAATTATCATATGTTGGGTACCAACTGACCCCAGCACACACCTGAATGTATTTCTGAAGCAGGGTTCTGCTCAGTTCACTCCCCTATTCAAGAAGCTTTAGTGCAGAACAGGTGTCTATAGAATAAAATGTAAATTCCTTTCCTTTAGCATTTAAAACCATTCATGAACAAGGGCTCCAGACTACTTTTCTAGGTATATTGTATATTACCTTTAAAGTTTATTGTACATTATGCTCTTTTATAAACTTTGTCCTCCCACTGGATTGGCTTTCTTGTTTTTTCACCATATACAACATTATCTTCAGTTTCTTTTGCCTTTGAACAGTTCCTGGCCTGGAATGCAACAGCTTTCTCTTGAATAACTTGGCCTTTATGCCTCCTCCTGAAAGAGATCTATCCAGATACCCCAAGCAGTTCACATCATACTACCTCTCAAATTATTATTTATCTTGCATATATTTTAAATTTACATGTCTTAATCTGTTAAATTTGCTTAATATTAAATTTACTTCTCATGTTGTTTTTTCTCAGTAGAATATAGCTTTCTTCAAAGCAAGGGTTACTTCATAGGCCAGACTGGGTTTGGGAATTAAAGAAAACTTGAGTTAAAATCTGGCCTCAGACACTAGCTATGTGACCTTGGGCAATTCATTTTAATTTGTCCCAGTTTCCCCAGCTATAAATTGGGGACAATAATAACCTGCCTCCCAGGGCTGTTGTGAGGATCAAATGAGATAATAATTGTAAAGTACATAATGCAGTGCCTAGTATGTAGTAGGCACTATATGGATGCTAACCATTATTATTGTTTTTTGTCTTTGTATTATTACCAGAATCATGGTAATGATGAGTGGCAAGTGTTAGGTACCGAAGAAGTATGTATCATTGAATGTGAAATCTTTACTAGCTGTATGATTATTTGTAAATCCCTTCACTCCTCTGATTCTCAGTTTCTTCATCTGTAAAATGAGGATTCATATATCTGTTGTACTTTACACTTTGATCTGTGAAGATCAAATGAAAAAAAGAAAGTATATTAAAGGAATTTCCAAATTTTAAATAACTTCTATATGTTAAGTCATGTCAAGTTAAAAAAAAAAAAAAGTATTTATTATGAGCCAGAAACTGTGCTGAGTGCTAGGGATTCAGAGAAAAACAAACAAAACAAGAGAGTCTCTTCTCTTGAGGAGCTCCCAGTCTAATGGGCAGATAATGTTCAAACAACAAGGTATCTGGACATCACGTCAGATGGAAGGCACAAGCCTTGAGGAGGATGGGAAAGGCTTCTTAAGTGAGACTTCAACTGAGACTGAAGGGAGTCAGGAAAGCCAGGAAATAGGGGCAAAGAAGGAGAGCATTCCAGGCATGGGAAACAGTCAGGTTATTCAGGGCTTTAAAAGCCTTGAAATATTCTTCAGAAGATCCAGGACCATAATGGTGTGGGTAGTACCCCAACTCAGTTATTTGTCTATCCACTTTATGCACTCAGGGACTTCCTCAGGGGGTTTTAATGTTTGGGGATATAGTACTGTAATGGTAATGGGAAATTTAATATCTTCTCTACCCCTTAATAAGCCTAGGGAAATTTGAAGACCTTTTCTGCTTTAAAAATAAACTGCCCCCTAATAGGCTGAATGTAGTCCTATGGAGATTGTGTAGGGTGGGAGGAATGTGCTGAAGAGTGAAGCAGAGCCCACAGGAAGCTGGGAGTCAGAGCTAGAGACAGTGAGAAAGAGAGGATGTTCAGGCAAGGAGTTAGTCTCATTTGTGAGTAGATATTGATCTTATATTGGTATGTGGGAAGGCTAAAGCATGCTGTGCCTCTCTGTATTGTTATGGCTTATTAACTTCTTTGCTACTATGATGAAATTTGCTTAATGGTTTGGGGATTTGATTTTCTGATGTCTGAATAAATGCTTTGCTTCTGTCTTTTATATGGAGAGCCTACTATATTTTGTGATGGAGCACCATGTGGAAATATTTATAGTCAAGGTCAGTGCTGTAAATATTGCGTTGGTACCAAAAGTACTGAGAGATAGGGAAGGGAAGGGGCTAAGCATTTTTATAGGGAATATTACATGCCAGGCACTTTACTAAGTTTAACAATTATCTTTATCCTTACAACTACCCTGGGAGGTAGGTGCTATAAGTATCCCATTTTATAGTTGCAGATATTGAGGCAAAGTGAGGTTAAGTGACTTTCTCAGTATCACACAGCTAGTGAATGTCTGAAGTTAGATATGAGCTCAGGTCATCCTGAGTCCAGGCAGGCAGATAGCACAGTAGATAGAGCACTGGGTCTCAAGTCAAGAAGACTCATGAGCTTCGTGAGTTCAAATCTAGCCTCAGATGCTTACTTAAGTTGTATGACTCTAAGCAAGTCACTTAACCTGGTTTTCTTTCATTTTCCTCATCTTTAAAATGGACTGAAGAAAGAAATGACAAACCCTCAAGTAACTGCCAAGAAAACTCCAAAGGGGGTCACAAAGATTTGGACATGACTGAGCAATGATTTCTTGACTCTACACACAGTACTATAGCCCTTAGACTGTCTGCTTGTTTGGTATTCCTCATTCTTTCTACTCTGTTAGCCCATATCCTTTTCTACTATTATATGTCCTTGATGATGTCTTTCATACCATGTCTTGTATGCAAGTTCTTTTTGGTAATATTCTGAAAGCTACTTATATCCTCTCTGGCCATTTCCATTGCTTTTTCGTTCCCTGAAGGTGAGATTGTGGTGTTCCATGATTAGTTACCAGGTTACTTCATTGGCATGTTATTACATTATATACAAAAGGTCTACCACAAATGTTCATACTATATCTGAAGTTATAGAGAAATGTACATGGACATATTTAATGTTTTAATGAAATTTTTTGCTAAGTAAGGGCTTTACTTTTTTGAGAGGAAGAAAAGTTGAAAATTCATATGTTCTTTTTTCTTCTAGGAGAATATTGCCTAAGGGATTATTTTATAATTAAACAAAAATGAGTTACTGCTGCTTGAGTATTGACATATTAACAGCAAATTTTAGTCTTCCCTTTAATATTCTTATCTTTATCAGAACATGACAGTCTATAGTATGGGTCGATATCAATACCAAACAAGAATGTGAATGCCAAAATATAATTACTTCTTTTGTGTGAATAATGTGAATTAAAATGCAATTATATTTTTATCCAGTAGGCATTTGTCAATACAACTCTAAATGTGAATTTATTTATAAGTCTTTCTTTGGACTCATCTCATTATTCTACATATATGACTAACATACTCATGCATTCACAGAACTCAACAGATAATGTGCGATAGGTTGTACTTCTGCAATAATGGAGAAGGTTCTAGACAGTAATTAGGCTTTCATGTTCTTCCACATTCCTTTTCAAAGTTTAAAATTAAGAGCAGCTATGAAAAGAGCGTTGGAATATGAGTCAGGAGACCCAGTTTCTAGTTGTCATTCTGAGAAAGTCACAGCATTTCTTAGTCTATTGGGAGCGCAGTATTCTCTTCTTATAAAATGAGGGGGTTGTATTAGATGGGCATTCAGGTCTCTTCCAGCTCTATATTTATATTATCATAAATATGTTTTAAATATTTAGGCTTAATTATATACAGTATTAACTAACTCATAATATTTCTGCTAAAACCAGGCCCTCTTTCCAGCTAACTTGTTTATGTTAATGTCTGCCATTCCCTCAGGTCTTCCAGGCTGGAAATCATTTAGTTGCCTCCTCTTTTTCCTTTGGGTCACTTTAGGGGTAAGGGGGTCACCACACATACACACTTTAGTTGATCCTGCCCTCTCCATTTTCTCTTTATCTCTTGTATCAGTCCCCTCCTTATCATTTCATAGCAGCCACCTTTCTGGAGAATCTCTTAGCTAGATTCTTGCAAGAGACTTCTAAATGGTCTCTTCTTCCAGCCCATCTAGTTTCTAAACCTAATGCTGCCAAATTAACTCTCCTAACGCATAGCCCCCACAAAAACTTCAAAACTCTTCCTTCATTATCAAATGACATGCAAACTCTTGAGCTTGAAATTCAAGGTCTTCCACAAGTTGGCTTCAACTAGGTTTTCAGGCTTTCTCTCCATATACTTTTTCTATACTGTAGTAGAACTGAACTCTCTATTATTCCCTGAAGTCAAATCTTCCCTGCCTTTGTCCTTTTGATGCAGATTATTGATTTGTCTGCACTCATCAAATCTATACTAGTAATATTAAAACTCATCATCCATCCTCCAGTGAGGGCCCACTGCATCCTGGGCCATCTCCTGTTGTCCTTATTGATATCTGGCCACTGGACCCAGATGGCTCTGGAGGAGAAAATAAGGCTGGTGACCTTGCATAGCCTTCCCTTGCTCAAATCAAAGTCAACTGTAAGTCATGTCATCACCTTCCTGATGTCATGGTCCTCTTCAAGAATGAAGGACAAACCACACACACACACACACACACACACACACACACACACTGTAGAGCATATTATATCCTGGATGATCTAAGTCACTTGGGGAAGGGGAAGGGAAAGAATCTATGTATCTTGGGATTATGTATCTTCATAGATGAGTGCTTATGTAACCTATTATATACAGCCAGGTCTCAGGGACCCTTCACTCTTTTCAGCTTTCATCTTCCTGCTATTCCCTAAAGACATACTTTCCCCTCCTCTTTCCATTCCTCCTCAAGAAAGGATATTCAAATCAAGCCTGTAATTGCTTCTGCAGAAGGAATGTCAAATGACTGGCCTGTATCTTCAAGACTCGTGGCTCTTGTGACTTCCCACAGCAAAACTTCATCCCTTTACCAGATCTCTGCTCTGTTATCTCCTCCTGTCCTCTCCTCTTGGCACAATACCTGGCCCATAGTAAAAACTTGGTAAATGCTTTTCTGTTCATTCATTCCTTTATTCATCTCCTAAGCCCAAAGGTCTTCTTTTCTGTGAATCCTTTGGTGATTCTCCTCCCTCCTCCCCATCTCTCTCTGTTATAACTATTATGTATATATATATATACATAATTATATATATATGAATAACTATTCATTCTATCAATCCTCATGTCTCCTTGTTTAAAACGTAGTATTATCTCTCTAAAGTTACTATTGAACTCTTAAGTTACTGTGTCCAATAGACTTTTCTCAATTCTCATTCAGGACAGAGCTTTGGGGTACAATCTCAGTTAATGGGCATGTTATGAATGATGATCATGAAGCAGAGGGGACTGAGGAGCAATTAGACAAGTAGGGGGAGAGAAAGAGAGAGCAGAATCTCCAAAAACGCAGTGGAGGGAGTATCAGGTGGAAGTGTTTAACCATGTCATGGTCTGTTAAGTAGTAAAGAAGGACAAAGATTGAGACAAAAGCCAGAAGGATGAGGACTTGGCAATCCAGTGAGCTCTCAGAGTGTCTCTGTTCTCATGTATAAAATACAGATGATACTATATTTTAGTATCATCTGGCATGCTGGGTTTTTTAGCATGTTGTGTTGTTGTCAAGATTAGTCCATTGTAAAACATTAAAACTGTGAGATGTTTTCATATTCTACTCTCTCCATATATTTGGAGATATACCTTCCCTACTAAGCTACTTGAGAAAAAGAAAGTTATCTCATTTATATATGTCCTAGGTGCAGTATTGGCATATGAGAGGGCCTTGCTAAATTTTTTTGAATGACATAACTGAGTGATTCCCAAAGTGGTCTAAAACACCTGATCAAGAGGTCTATTTCTAGTGTGTGAATCACTTCCTAGGAGTCATTGTCATAAATGTTTTTATCATTGGGTCAGGACTTCAAGTCTAATCTAAAAACCTCTGTCTTGTAAAAGAAGCCTTTCCCAAGCATTCTTAATTCTAGCGCCTTTCCTCTGCTAATTATTTCCTATTTATTCTATATGCAGTTTGCTTGTACATAGTTTACTTGTTATTTCCTGGATTAGAGTGAGGGCAGGGAGTGTCTTTTACCGTCTCCCCTCCCACACCCCCTCACTCCCCATCTCAAGCACTTAGCACATTACCTGACTAGGAGTGGATCTTTAATAAACTCTCATTGACTGACTAAATTACAATTTCATCCAAACAAGAAGCCTCCTTCACCTTTGTATATCTAGCAACTTTTTTTTTAACTTGGAGTCTTAGAACATTTTCCTGGGCCCCTGAAAAGGTATAAACTTTTCCATGGTCACACAGCTATTATGAGTCAGAAGCAGGATTTGAATTTGTATCTCGCAACTCTAAGGTGCCCCTCTATTCACCAGTAAGTAATTTAACACTGGTAAATACAATTTTGTGACTAGAATTTGTTTACCTTGCAATTCTAACATCTTATAACTAAAAAGTTCTACTCAAAAATAATCTTTGTTTCATGTTGTTTCCTTTATTTATAAATAAGCTTTAAAAATGTTGAAAGTTCCTCCAGTTCTTAGGGGTTTAGCCAGCAAATAAATGTAAATTCGTATTAAAACAGTGAAACTCATCTACTATGTGAAAGACTCAATAAAAGACTTCCCTTTGCTAGCACCTACTCATTATTAAGGACAAAAATAAATAAATAAAAAACCTGCAACGCATTGAAAAGTGAAATAATTATTTTCCCTCAAGCACAATAAAAATGACTGTGCCTCCAAGAAATAAACCATGGAGATGTTTATCTTGAAAGACTTTTTCCTTTTTTTCCGTTGAAAAATTTAAACTAAAACCAAAAATAAAATTTAGGCATGGCAGATTTGTAGCTTTGTGGATAAGAATCATGGGTTCTATTTCTTAATAATAGCTCTTACTTTTCTGTATAAAAAAGGCAAGTTCTTCCCTAAGGCCCAGCACCTGTGCTGCTTTGGAGGTGAGACAGACAGCTGTAGCTATTGTTAAACCATAAGTAATAGATGATCCAGCTTCCCCCTGACTCAGGACATAGCTGGAGAGCCTAGTTCAATTGGATAGAACATTTCTGGAAGGACATTGGCAAGATTTTGTAATTCCAAAAGAGGGCTACCAGGATGATGAGGAGCATGGCAACCGTGTCATACCAGTCGCTGGTTAAAGGAACTGGGATTGTTTAGTTTAGCAAAGAGAAGACTGGGATTTGGGGTGGGTGGTGAATATTTTTTAAAGTATGTGAAACAGACTTTAATGTGAAATGAGAGATGAAGCTTATTTTACTTGACAAAAAAAACCGTAAGGCTTGATACTACCCTCCAACCCCCTGACCAGCTTGGAAGGGAAACTAAAGAGCAAAGTCTTTGTGATTTTTGAAAATATTCATTTATTTATCTCTTTTTAGTTTTCAACATTCATTTCCACAAGATTTGGAGTTACAATTTTTTCTCCCCATCTTTCTCCTACTCCCACCCAAAATAACAAGCCTACTGAATACCCCATCTCCCAATCTGTTCTCTCTTATATCCTTCCCCATCACACCCCTAGCTTTCTAGTAGGGCCAGATGGGTTTCTATACCCCAATACCTGTGTATCTTATTTCCCAGTTGTGTGTAAAAAAACCCATTTTTAAACATTTGTTTTTAAAATTTTGAGTTCCAGATTTTTCCCTTCTTCCCTCCTCTCCAAACCCACTGGGAAGATGAGCAATTCAATATAGGTTGTACATGTGTAGTATGTCCATAATAGTTATATTGTGAAAGATTATATTTCCCTCACTCCTCTCCTGCCCCCCACTTATTCTATTTTCTCCTTTAACCCTATTCCTTTTCAAAAATATTTGCTTCTAACTACCCTCTCCCCAAATCTGCCCTCCTTTCTATCATCCTCCCTCTTATTCCCTACTCCCCTATTTTCCTGTAGGCTAAGATACCAATTGAGTGTGTATGTTATTCCCTCCTTAAGCCAAATTCAGTGAGAATAAGGATGCCCCATTCGCTTTCACCTTCCTGCTCTTCCCCTCCATTGTAAAAGTTTTCTCTTGCCTCTTTTATATGAGATAATTTGCTCTAATCTTTCTCTCCCTTTCTCCTTCTCCCAATAAATTCCTCTGTCACCTCTTAATTTTATTTTTTAGATATCATCCCTTCATATGTGTACATGAACATACATATGCCCATACTCACATACATATTTACATACACATACACAATCCTATACATATATGTACATATATATTCCCTTCAACTATCCTCATACTGAGAAAAGTCTTATGAGTTACAATTATTGTTTTTCCATGTAGGAGTGCAGATAGTTCAACTTTAATAAGTTCCTTATGATTTCTTTTTCCTATTTACCTTCTCATGCTTCTCTTGCTTCTTGTGTTTGAAAGTCAAATTTTCTGTTCAGCTCTGGTTTTTTCATCAAGAATGCTTGGAAATCCTCTATTTCATTGAATGACCATATTTTTCCCTGTAGCATTATACCCAGTTTTGCTGGGTAGGTGATTCTTGATTTTAGTCCTAACTCCTTTGACTTCCAGAATATCATATCCCAAGCCCTTCGATCCCTTAATGTAGAAGCTGCTAGGTCTTATGTTATCCTGATTGTGTTTCCACAATACTCAAATTGTTTCTTCCTAACTGCTTGCAGTATTTTTTCCTTGGCCTGGGAACTCTGGAATTTGGCTATAATATGCCTAGAAGTTTTCTTTTTGGGGTCTTTTCAAGAGGCGATCAATGAATTCTTTCAATTTCTATTTTGCCCTCTGTTTCTAGAATATCAGGGCAATTTTGCTTCATAATTTCTTGCAAGATGATGTCTAGGCTCTTTTTTTTTTATCATGGCTTTCAGGTAGTCTAATAATTTTTAAATGATCTCTCCTGGATCTATTTTCCAGGTCAGTGGTTTTCCAATGAGATATTTTACATTGCCTTCTATTTTTTCATTTGTTTGGATCTGTTTTATAGTATCTTGATTAATATTAGCTTCCAGTTGCTCAAGTCTAATTTTGAAGGACTTTTTCTCTTCAGTGAATTTCTGAAATTCTTTTTCCATCTGGCAAATTCAGCTTTTTAAGGCATTTTTCTCCTTATTGGCTTTTTGGGCCTATTTTGCATTTGACTTAGTCTATTTTTTAAGGTGTTATTTTCTTCAGTGTATTTTTGGGTCTCCTTTAGCAGGTTGTTGACTCTCTTTTTATGATTTTCTTGCATCATTCTCATTTCTCTTCCCAATTTTTGCTCCACTTCTCTTACTTGATTTTCAGAATCCTTCATGAGCTCCTCCATGGCCTGTAACCGATTTGTATTTTTCTTAGAGGTTTTTAATGCAGGATTTCTGGCTTTTTTGTCTTCCTCCTGCTCCATTCCTTGATCATTTTTGTACCCAAAAAGGATTCTATGGTCTGTTTGTGCTTCCTCTGCTTGCTCATATTTCCTGCCAATTGCTTGACTTTTGAGCACTTTGCCACAGTAGAACTCTGCTTCCAGAATGGAGAGAGCTATGTCCCAAAATTGCTGGGGTTTTTGCAGCTGCCAGAGCTATTAGCAGGGTGCCCTCTTTACAGCTCCAACAAGCTCTGGTTTACTCACCACACACCCCAGGACCACCACCCAAGAGTGCGATCCAGATGCAAACAAGTTAAAGCAAGAGCAATTACCCTCTGAATGGTTGCTTGGTCCCCCTACAATCTGCAGGCCAGGAGCTCTGGAAGCAGCCACATGGCAGTGGCTACACAGCTGCCTGTACCTCAGGTCACTTCTCACCCTGGGGGCAGGGGCTGAACCACACTCTTCATTCCCCCCTTCTTCCAACAGAGTTCCATCCTGACCTTTTACTTTGTCTTTGGAGTTTATGGGTTCAGAAGTCTGGAAACCACCACAGCTACTAATTCACTCTCCAGAAGTCTGCTCAGGCTGCCACTGGTTGGGGCCACCCCGGGGCTAAAACTACACACAGACCTAAACTCAACTCCCACCTTGGTGTGATAGACCCTTCCTGTCCACCTACCAGGCTTCCTTCCACAAGAGATTTGTTTCTCTTTCATTTTTTGGGCTCTGTAGCTCTGAAGTTAGTTTAGAGTCATTTTTTACATGTATTGGAAGTGATTGGAGCAGTAGCCCACACCAATTTTGTGTTTCTACTCCACCTTCTTGGCCCTGCCCTGTCTTTGTGATTTTTAAAGAGTGGAAAGAAGGGTGGGACACGTGGAGGTTTAATGACTTGGTGTGCTTTTTTAGCGTAGTCTGTTTCTGTTTACATTAAATGTGCTCTGTGGTAATCTCTTGAGGAATTATTCGATCCAGGAAAGTTGTTTAATTGATATGAAAAGAAAGGAGCACACAGTGGATAGAGTACTTGATGGAAGCACTTGACTCCAAATCCCAGCTCTGGCATTTATTACCTTGAGTAAACTATGGGCAAATTGCTTTACCATACTTCACCCTCAGTTTCCTTGTCTGTAAAATGGGGATGATAATGCCTGTAATACTTAACTCATAAGGTTGTTGTGAAGATGCAGTGAGAAGCACTATGCCTACTTTCAAGTGTTATAGGAAGGTCAGTCATTTCATAGTAGCATCAGACATCTACGTGATAGCAGAGGTTGGGTGGCAGGGAACTAGGAAGTCATGATGTCTTCTCACACAAATCATTTTGAATGTATTCTTTGTGTTAACAGCTTTGTTTTCAAAAAGAAAAAGAAAAGTTACTTTCTTAAAGTGACCTTTCTAGACACAAGCCACTTCATTGCTTAACAGTGACATGCATCCCCTGTCAGGCTAGCAAAACAAATATTACTTGTCTGGCCTTAAGAGTCTTCTGGGCCTGAAAGAGGTAGATATCAGGGTAAATAATGAGGTTAAAAAAAGAGTGACTGAGCTTACAGACCACTTGTTTCAAAATTATTAAGCTCCTAGAGCACAGGGATTGGGTTTTCTTTGTTTGATCGTTATATCCCATATCACTTAATATTTCCTTTAAACAAGTTTGTTGAATTCAGTCAAGTCAATCAGCAAGGTATATAAGTGTGCTGGGCATCAGAAATAAAATGCACAAATGACATAGTCTTTGCCCTGATGTTTATAATCTATTTCAGGATATACCATGTTCATAGATAAGCATATAGAAGATATGAACAAAATAAAAAGTGATTTGTAAAAGTGGAGGGTTGGGGGATGGGGGGTAGGAAGTGAGGAGGAAGGATCAGGAAAGGCTTCTCGAAGTATTTATTACTTGGAAAGAAAGGCAGGCTGGAGATGAGCTGAAAAAGACTTTCATCACCAAATAGAGGAGTCTGTGTTTTATCCCAAAGTGTACGTAAGGGAGGGGTAAAGCAAAGGGGAGAGAAAGCCTTTGAACTTTCTGAAGTAGAACAGAAACATCATTAGCTATGTGCTTTAGGAATCTCTGTTAGCTGTGAGAATGAAAAATTGGAGAGAAAAGAAACTGGATTTAGGGAGATCGACTAAGAGGTAAGCCAGATGAGAGTACATAATGGTCTAGACCTGTGTGGTTATGGTGTGAGTAGAGAGAAGAGGAGGACTCAACACATGCTGAGGAGGCAGAACCAGCATTGGTTGGATATGGTGGAAGGATGAGGAAGGTAAGTGTGTGACAGAATTAAAGTTCACTCATAGTCAATTCAGTGACTGAAACAGAGGTGGTGACTTCAACAGAAACTCCAAAGTTAAGGGTAGGATTGAGTTTAAGCAGGGAAAGATAATATGTTCTCTTTTGGATGTGCTTAGTTTGACTATGTTTATGCAGGTTGAGTAAGATTTGGGGTTCCACGGTATAGTACAAATAAGCTTGGTGCCCAAGAAGATACAGTCAGCAGAAAGATAGCAAGGCAAATCAGCTTTCTTGAGGGGAAATAGTAAAAGGACAAAGAGTACAGTAGATATGAGGGACCTGTGGGGAGTAGAATTTAGAACTTCATATGGTAAAATCTGGTAGATTTTTATAGGGTTTTTATCTGGGTCAACTAGGACCAAGCATTCTGGAGAGTGGGTGTGGAGCCTGCACCTGGTGGACAGATTGAGGTTTGGGGACTGATTCTTATTCATCCTTGAAAATGGGAGGTGGGACCCTATCAAAAGGAAGGTGTCTGGCCATTACTACAGACTTTACTTCCACAGGGTGACTCAGGGATTTGACTCCTTGCTTTGCTTAATGGGTTTGGGAAACTACTGAAATGCTTATAACATGATTAGAGGTGGCTAGATGTGCAGTGGATAGACATGAATTCAAATTTGACATTAGATATTCACTAGCTATGAGCCAAGGCAAGCCACTTAACCTCTCTTTGCCTCAGATGTCTCAGCTGTAACATAGGGATAATAATATCTCCCAGAGTTGTTTTGAGGATCAAATGAGATGTTGGTAAAGGGCTTAAAAATACCTGGCACATAGTAGGACTTAATAAATGCTTGTTCCTTTCTTGGGACAAGTAGGTAGAGATATGCAGCAGGCAGTTAAACATGTAGGATCACAGAAATTAGGCATTCACACATGCATAAATTTGGGAGTCATCTGCATAGAAACAGTAATGAAATCTTAATGTGAATAGAGAGAGAGAGAAGATGGGGCCCAGGAAGGTCCTGGGGTATACTCCTGCCCATAGGGTTCAGGATGTAGGTCCTGGGACATGGATCATTGCCATTTTATAGTTGAAGACCTGAGGCTCAATAAAAGTTAAAAGATTCTGAATAACAAGGAGACTAAGAGAGTTGGAGGACTTGCAACTATAAGCCTATTCTTCTCCTTCTACCACACTACAGATGCCCTGCTAGTAAGTAGTAGTGTTCCTTTACTTAGACATGTAGCTTTCTAGGGCCTTGGGTTTGGCTTTTTGACTGAGTCCGAGTTTTACAGAACAAATCCTTTTATTAAGGGGATTTGTTCTGTGAAGTTTGGATTCAGGTAAAGGGCCACACTTGAGGATCTAGAGGGCCACGTGTGACCTCGAGGCCACAGGTTCCTCACCCTTGCTCTAGTACTTTGTTTAAAAAAAATCATCTTCTTGTTCCTTGTTCTTTTTCTTGTTCTCATTCTCCTCCTCCTTATCTCCCTCCTCCCCTCCCCCTTCCCATCTTCCTTCCTCTCTTCTTTCTCCTGTTCCTTCTCCTTCTCCTCCTTCATATAATGCACCAGGAACAAGCATGTGTCCTCCCAGCACACCATTATAGTTCAGTCCTTTTTCAGTCGTGTCCAACTCTTTGTGACCCCATTTGGGCTTTTCTTTGCAAAGATACATGGTTTGCCATTTGCTTTTCCAGCTCATTTTACAGATGAGGAAACTGAAGTAGACAGAGTTAAATGGTTTGACCCTTGGTCACTCAGCTAGTAAGTGTCTGGGACCATATTTGAACTCATGAAGATGAATCTTCCTTACTTCCAGGCCCAGCACTATATCTGCTGTATCAGCCAACATGCCCTGCCTCCTATAAGAAAAAGAAAAAGAAAATTAAACATGTTGATCAAAGAGCTTATCTTAATGGGAAATATATATTATATCTATTTGCTTGAAGATCGTTTTGTTGTTCTTGGATTTTGCTCATCTTAGGATAAGAAAAGTAAAAGAAATTGGGAGAGAAAAAAAGGAAGATATATTATTTTTCAGCTAAATTTCAGGATAGTTCTAATTCCTTTTCCCTTAGAAGAATGGTAGATGCTGGCATATTCTATCCATTGCTAAATATCCTAGAGAAAACTAAATGAATGAATCCAATATCTGAGTGTTTTTAAGTATTTGTATATTCAATAGCATGGCACTCTAGAATGAGCACCAGCTTAAGAATATATGACCTAGGTTCAAATCTCTCCTCTTGTACTTACTACCAATGGAACATTGGACCTAGGTTTCCTTCTCTTTAACATGAGAGAATTGAACTACATGACCCCTGAGGTTCCCTCCAATTCTAAATCTATGGGCTATGAAATATTAGCCTGTTTGACTGAATTTTTCAGGTTTTATCTTGAGCTTGTAGGAAGATTAAAAAAGGCTCGTTTCCTGGCCAAAATGCCTCAGGAAAGCAATTTAATTTTGCTGTGGAGATTTAGATATCATTAAGATGGATTTAGGACTAAGTAGGTGGAGAATAGTGGCCTTGTTTCCTGTTTACCTCTTATTCTGATTCAAAGTAATTAGTAAACTAATTAATCAATCAATTACCAATCGTGTTTTAAGCCAGATTTGTGTGCCAGACATACAGGGATATAAAGGCAAAATTTAACAATCCATGATGGGGGAATGAATATAATCCAGAAATGGTCTTATGTAGGAACTGATATACCTGAACTGAAATTTGAAGGTAGCTAGAGATTTTAGGGGGGCAGAGGTGAGAAGGAAGTGCTTTCTAGGTGTAGGGAACAGCTTATGCAAAGGCACTCAGAGGAGATAGAAAACAGAACACTGAATTTGCCTCAACCATAGAGTGTATTAAAGGAAGTGACATTTAATAACTCTGGAAATGGAGATTGGAGCCAGGTTGGGAAGGGCTTTAAATGTCAAACAGAAAAGTTTATGTTTGAATCTACAGGTAAAAGGGAACTACTGGAACTTATTGATGAAATAATTGTCAAACGTTGGCTAGAATATAGTTTTTAAGGTTTGCATTAGAGGTATAGTGTAGTGGATAGAGAATTTAGGCTTGGAATTCGGGTTGAAATCCCACCTCTGAAGTATACCAGCTAAATCACCTCAAGGAGGACTTTCTTGCTTGCTTGCTTGCTTTTTGGTGGGGCAGTTGGAGTTAATAAGTAACTTGCCCAAAGTCACATGGCTACTTTTTGTGTTGTGTCTGAGGCCGGATTTGAACTCAGGTCCTCCTGACTCCAGGGCTGGTGCTCTATTCACTGTACCACCTAGCCACCCCAAGGAGGACTTTTCTACCAAGTTATGGTTCAGTTGCATCCTCTTTACAGAATCAAAAATTTAAGGCTGGAGGCGATTTAGTTCAACACCTTCATTTTACTCATGAGGAAATTGAGTCACAAAGAGGTTAAGTTGATTTGCACTAAGTAATATACCTATTCAAAGCTAAATTACAAATAACAAAGCTAAGATCTGAACCTAGGTCCTCTGATCTGAAATCTTGCTAACCTTCCACTGTATGACAATATATTAATGGTTGGAAGTTCTGCTGGCAGGAAGTCCCCATCCATTGATCCTTTTATATTTAATGACATGTTTCTTTTTTAACTATAAAAGTAAATATTTTAAATACTTTTTCTTTTGTGAAAAGGAAAATACTTCACAAAAAAAGATATGTGTATATATTTATATACATATGTATATATGTGTTTTTGTATATATGGTGTTTATACATTATAGATTGCATATATAGTCACACATATGTGTATTGTGTATATACACATATTATTTATGTAATATTTTTGTGTGTGCATGGATATATGTATATGCACATATATTTACATACATACAGGTGTGTATCTATGGCAGCTAGATGACACAGTGGGTAGAACTGAGTCTGGAGACCTGAACTCAGATCAGGCCTTGGACACTAGCTGTGTGACCCTGGGCAAGTCATTTAACCCTGTTTGCATCAGTTTCCTCATCTGTAAAATGAGCTGGTGAAGTAAATCACAAAACACTCCAGTATCCTTGCTGAGAAAACCCCAAATGGGGTCAAAAAGTGTTAGATATGACTGAAATGATTGAACAACAGCAACCAAATATATATGTGTGTATATGTATTATGCATGCATATATGTTTGTATTTTTTCATTTAGGTTTCAGGTCAAAATTAATTAATGATGGCAACTACAATCAGGTGAAAAATCATCTTCAATACCTAAATAGAGAACTAGATATACCCGAGACATATAGTACTGACCTTTATTTCCATATGAGCTGAGAAACAGTCTGACTTGTGCCCTCAGTCATGTTTTGGCAAAGGTTAAGAATCAGCCTTTCAGAATCACTTGATTTCAAGGATGTTTAGGCCAGATGTCTGAGCCATTTTATTACCACTTCTTTCATAGGTGATTCAGAGATGATGGGAATGAAAGAGTCTCAGGAGAGATAAATGTGAACTCTTTACTATTGACAGATAATGGAAAAATGGCTGTCACCTCTGCCTTCAGAAAGGAACAAGCTAAAAAAAAAAGGAATAAAGGGAGGAAAGAAAAAAAAATCTCTTACAAGTATTAATGTAATCTTCTGTTTTAATGCTAAGCTTTAAAGGTCCTCAGGCACAAAGAATAATTTCCAAAAGTTTATCCCCAGTGTGTAGAACGTGAAGGAAAAGGAAGAGAACAAACATTTATATATCTGCCATGTTCTAGACACTGTTCAGTGGTAGGGAACCTGCAGCCTCAAGGCCTCATTTGGCCATTTAGGTGCTCTGAATCAGTCAAAGGGCCGCACTTGAGTACCTAGAGGGCCACATGTGGCCTCAAGGTCCCAGGTTGCCCACCCCTGGCCGTGCTTTACAAATACATCTTATTTGATCTTCACAACACTATTAGGAGGTGCTGTCATTTTCCTCATTTTTCAGTTGAGGAGAAGAGAGACAGAGGTTAAGTGACTTGTCCAGAGTCGCACAGCTTGTAAGTGTCTGAGCCTATATTTTAATTCAGGTCTTTCTGACTCCAAGCCCATCACAGTATCCATTGTTCCATTTAGCTAGAACCGTCATAGCTAACAGATTTGGGGTTATAGCAGTACAGAAACAGTCTTGCTCTTCTCTGTACTCTGATCAGATCATATCTGAAACAGGAAGCTGTTTGGGGCACCATAGTGCTCTCTGGAGCTTTTCATAGTCCACAGGAAGCAAGCAGAGTGATGAGAAAATGGACAACATGTCACATCGGCATCATTGCTTGCTTTGTATAGATCTGTTTGCATGTTGTCTCCCCCATTAGCCCGTAAGCTTCTTGAGGCCAGAGACTGCATTTTGCCTCAGTTTTTATCCCCACCTGCTTAGCATGGTACTTGGCACATAACAGGCTCTTAATAAATGTTTATTGATAGATTAACTGATGTTTACCCTGGAGACAAGACAAGAGACATGGGATACCAGTTTTCAAGAATCGGGGTAGTTATTATGTGAAGGAGGATTAGTTTTATTTTCTTTCATCCCGCAAGGAAGAAAGGACAGTTTCAGTGAGTCTAATATTGGCCCTTTATTGGTGGCCCAGTAGCCAGGTGAGGGGGAGAGAGAGAGAGAGTTCCTGTGAGGTTCCTTTGGAACTAGATGACCCCTGATGTTCCTTTCAGTTCCAAGATTCTGTGAAGAATACATAGTTACTGTTTACATTCTGTTTCTCTTATTGCATATTCATTCCATGCATGAACTGAAGGTCTTTCTCAATAAAACCTACCATCTCTTTGAGAAGACGTAATTGTATTATTGATAAAAAATGTTATTATTAATACAGCCCGGAGTCATCATCCTTTCCCTTTTCAATATGTATTCAGAAGGAAAGTGAGAATAATTAGGCACAAAGGTGAAAAAAGTGAATAAGCCTAACAGGTTAAAATTGCTTTGAATAGGAAAAAAAAAAGTCCCCTGCCTTGCTTAAGGTGGAGAAATGATTGCTTTCCCTCATTTTTCTCTCCCTGCCAAGCCTTAATACAGAAGACCGACCAAACTGTTTAATACATCCTTTATTTGTAGCATTCTTGTTCTGTTAAACCCAGCTTTGCTAGTGTACGGAATATAGCTTCATTTTTTGTTGTGGTAGTATGATGACCATGTCAGTTTAGAAGTCAAAGCTTCCAGGAAAATTAAAATTGGAAAAAGATATTTACTGAAACCCACAAAGAAATGAATTCCAAAACCAAATCTTAGGTATTTCATTTAACATTTAATCAGAACACCAGCACTTCTGTGTGTGGATTAATGTTTTTAATTTAATTGATCAAGTTGTGGTTATGAGATAAAAATGGCAGGCTTTTCTACAGGAAGTTGTCACATATTAAAAATAGAAGGCAGGTAAGCGTGGAAATACCTGCTGCCTTATTTTTGGTATTATCCTGACAGTTGCCAAATACAAAGATCCCATTCATACAACACATAGCCTGAGGGCCAGATGTATCTCTTTCCCTCATACTTTCTCCTTTCCCCAAAGATCAGACCATGTGTCTGAGGTGCTTTTTTGTTTGTTTTAGCAAAAGATGAAAGGTTTTAACTCAATAGAAAGAACACTTTAACTAGCTAAGTGGCATTGGGTAGAGCACTGGATTTAGAGTCTGGAAGACTTATCTTCATGAGTTCAAATTTGACCTCAGACTTTCCCCAAGTCACTTAACCCTATTTGACATAGTTCCTCATCTGTAAATGAGCTGGAGAAGGAAATGGCAAACTGTTCCAGTATCTTTGCCAAGAAAACCCAAAATAGGGTCATGAAGTATCAGACACAGCTGAAATGACTGAAGTAATACTAGCATACCAATAGAGCCTAGCCATTTGGTATTTCTGTGTGACTGAACTCTGCAAATTATAGCTATGCTCCCCACTCTAAAGAATGGACCTTCTTTTTTCATCATGCTAATGAAATGGAAAGAGAAAACCATTGCCAGAGAAGGAAACCTTGGGTCAAGATTGAGATATCTTAGAGAATAGTTCACTTTGTTTGATGCCATCTGGACCTCCTTCTACTGGCTCTGCTTATGAGGAACAGGACAGAAGATTCAGGGAGAATCCCCTAGTCCCAGCTCGTGTTGTTTTAAGGGAAGAGAGAATCCCTCATTATGGTAGCCAAGATTTAGACTGGCAGCCTAAGGGCATTCTCCTCACCCTAATGTGAATTTTGGGAGGTAGGTGCAACCACAAATAGTTTCAGGTCTTTATTGTTCAGGGATTATACATTAAGGCATCCTGACAGTGCCAAAGGTCAGGTTTGTCAAGGGGAATTTATGTGAGGTGCTTAGGAAGAATCAAGAATTGAGAAAGCAGGAAGCTAGTAAAATAAGCAGGTTCATATAGCACATACTCATGAAGGGAAACAGCTCAGGCAGGAGAAGGGGTGTCACCGAGATGGGTTATCCTCAGGTAGAGTGTGTTACCACTTTACGGAGGACTTATACACAGGAGTTACAATGGAGTCTGAGCAATGTCTTCTTTTCCTGATCCTCAGTCAGCGGGGATAGACATGGTACAACTGACCAAATCAGCCCTATCAAGGAAGGACTGGAGGGGATCCCATTGGTTGATGATATACCAATTAGGCACCCTTGAGGTGTTGGAGAAGGATCCCAACAGGGAAGGGCTGGAGTGTCATGATGACTGCTCAGGGCACCCCAGAGTAGGTAGATCAAATGTCCATAAATTTCATTGACTTGATAAAAATTAGTCAATGTCTTAGAATTAGATACTTTCATTGGAATGAAACCAAATAAATTCCTTAAAAAAAAACCAGATTTTTTTAAAAATAAGTAATATGCTTCAAACAACTTTGTAAAGATTTATAGGGTAGATGAGTGGGTGAAAGAATTTCTGTATCAAATAAACTCACAGGCCTTTGCTGGATGAACATAATAGTTATACATACACACACACACACACACACACACTTTTTTTCTTTTTGGAGGGCAATTGGGTTAAGTGACTTGCCCAAGGTCACACAACTAGTTTTGTGCTAAGTGTCTGAGGCCAGATTTAAATTCAGGTTCTCTTGACTCTAGAGCCAGTGCTCTTCTCACTGCGCCACTTAGCCACCCCAACACCCCTTTTGTAAATTGTTATTTTAGACATTCACCTAGATTTCTGGTCATGATGGTAACTATTAGAAAAAAAATCAAAATTTCCCTGCAGCAGACAAATGTATGTCTTCCAGTTGTTCCTGGATCTTCACTGGTGAATTGATTGACTGATGATTTTTCTCAGTCACTTTTATATTTTGTTTTTTTTAGCTGGAATTATTTTCACTTCTTTCGGGGGGTACTGTTTGACTAAAGATCCTAGGGACTCTGGGGCTTCAGGGAACAAATTTGCAAAAAGGTGTCTTTTGCCATCAAGGTGGCAAATTGATGAGAACAGAAATTCTGTGGCCAATTTTTCAGTACTTCAGAATGTACTGTGTGTCTGAGGTAAGGGAATAATATCTCTTCGGTTGCATAATAAGATGCCAATTCTGCCTCTGCAGAACCTTTCCCCTTCTCTCCACTGAGAAGGCTACCACCCCAGTCCAGGCCCTTATCCCATCTTTCTCCTAGACCCTACTAACAGTCTGCTAATTGGTATGCAGCCTCCAATCTGTCCACCACAGGACTGGCCAAATGATATTCTTAAAGCAGTTACTATGTTTTACCTCATCACTATCTTGCTCAAGAAACTCCATTGACTCCCATTTGCCTCAACAATAAAATGCAGACGCCTGCTTAACAGTCTGCTCTAAGCCAACCCTTGCAAGCTAATTATTTGTTACTCTCCATAGAGGTGCACTCTATGTTCCATTCAAAGTAGCCTGCCTGCCGTACCTGATGTTCCATTTCCTGGCTCCATGCATCGGTAAAGTCTGTTCCCCATTGCTATAATGTACACACTCCTCACTTGTACCTAGCCTGTTCTTGAATATAAGCTCATCTCCTCTGCTACCTTGGACACAGTAGGTACTTAATAGATAGCTACAACTTTGAGCAATCATTGTGTCTCCAGACACATCTGCACTTTTACTTTTAAAAAATTGTTCTCAAATATCCCTTCCTCTTTTTTTTTTGGAGGGGGCGGGCAGGGCAGTTGGGGTTATGTGACTTGCCCAAGGTCACACAGCTAATAAATGTTAAGTGTCTGAGGCAGAATTTGAATTCAGGTCCTCCTGACTCCAGGGCTGGTGCTCTATTCACTGAGCCACCTAGCCACCCCTATCCCTCTTAAGGAAAGACTTGATCAAAGTTATAGAGATGAGAGATGGAATAAGAAGGGCAAGAAGCCCAGTTTGGCTGATCTCAGTAATTCAACAAACTGGAACTTATTTACATTATGAAGTTGGATCAAGAAGTGGCAAAATAAGTAGCAAAATGAAGAATAGTCATTTAAGGAAATTATTATTCAAAGCATGCTTAACAATCCACCCCTTCCTTGCTTGAAACAGCATAGTACTCTTGTGTGTTTTAAATCTTATCTTATCATTGTTCTATCTGACTTGCTAACTGCACATACCACTTTCCCAGAGATTCCCTGGATATTGATATCAGTTGAAGATAGCAGGAAACAAATCAATACACTATTACTTTGTGGGAGATACAGGAAAGGTTGTCAATGAAGGCTATTCTACAAATTAATGTTAATTGCCTTATGTAGGCAGAAATTCTAAGGGAAGTTGTACATTTACATAGGAAATACATTATGACAGTCAGAATGGAAAATCTTAAGATGACTTGCCAAAGAGTTGTAAATTAAAGCAGTGTTAAACCATGTTGTTCTCTATAGTCATTAAAGATGTCAATTTGAAATGTGTATAGGGGATTTTTTTTCCTGGCCATTTTCTATTTTCCAGTAGGAGATTAGCAGCCTTGGAATCAGGAATACTGCATTCAAATCCCACCTTGATTTTTTTTATGTCCCTCATGCTTAGAACAGTGCCTTACATATAGTAATTCTTGGTAAATGCTTACTGACTGACTTGCAGTGTGACTGAACAAGTCACTTATACTCTCTCTCTGCTTCAGTTTCTTCATCTTTAAAATCAGGGGTTCGGGCTTGATTGGCTCTAAGGTTCCTTCTAGCTCTAAAGCTATGATCCTTTGAGCCTATGATTCTAAAAACTTGCATATTAATGGGAGAAATTTAAAATTTAAATGAAATTTTATGCCTTACTAAGTTTTTTGTCCTGATTTCAAGGAGCAATCATACTTCTAAAGCAGAATCTAGCTGTTCCTGAACCGATAAATACATATTCTTTGACCTGTTTTTAAAATTATCAATTCATTGATGGAAGATTCCAATAAATACATTTTTGTTTTGCAAAAGACTGCGTGAAGAAAATAGGAAGTTATAAATTCTTGTTATTTTCCAAACTCAAGCACTGTTTGGAGTAATGAAACATTTGCTTTTATCCCACAGTTGAGCAAAAGCAAAATAATGAACACACTGATGATAAGAAAGTAGGGTCAATGGGACTAGTACTATTTGAGTAAAAAAAAAATTACTTGAAGCTTTCACATACCCTAAAGTAAATGGACAGCTGCACCAGTTCTCAGCAGGCTATTAGTGTGAAAAGATAAAATGACGTACTTTTTGCTTAGACAAAAGATTTGTACAATAGCCCCGAACAGCTGATTTGCTAGATTCAAGACTTCATCTGGACTGCCATGAAAATGGTTTAGCTGTACCTTTCAAAGATATAAGAATCTAACACAATTTAAAAGACTATTTCTCCACTGTCAATCATAGCAGACTTGGAGATGTGCAGTGTATTTATACGTTATCTAGGATGTGCCAAATGTAGGCACTGAAGGAAGATCATTCTGTGGCTTTGCGAAATTTGGATTACACAGATACAGCATCCCCAAAGCAGGGGAGAAAAGAGAAAAAGAAGGTGACATCATTGACTTGACTCAAAACTGTGGTAGGGAAATGGTATTAATGGTCCAGCCCATGTTTTTATCAATAGAGGTGGGGAGGGGAGAAGGGCTGAATGAAGAAATCAAAAGGAAAGAAGATATACATGGAGAAAACAGAAATGAATACTTGGCTATTTCCCATTACATAACTAAGGACCTAATTACTAACTCAGGAAAAACTCTGACTCAGATCAACCTAACTTAAGCAGGAGGAAAAGTTTTAATCTTGGTTGCTTATGAATATTATATGTGTACATCAATACAGCATCTTTCTAAGTACACTGCCATTATTTCTAAATTGAGAGAAGAGAGTGATATTCATTTCTTAAATGTAGCTGAAATAATAGAATAATTCGTTACGTGGAGGTTTCTTTTTCAGGAAGCATCCTTAGTAAACTAAAGTAAAAAGTCTTTAAGTAAAAAATGAGCAGGAAAACTGGTGAAGGAAAGTATATATGGGTAAATTTTACTTAAAAAATTATTGACTCAAAATCAACCTTGCTGGGTCTTTAATAACTGGGTTATTTTCTAATATGATGAAGTGTTTTGGCTTTAGCATGGGGTCTTTTTGGTGGGATGGGCACAGATGAAGATTAAGTCATGTTTCTCAGAATGAGAAGTCCATGGTTGTCATCCATGAATACTCTTTTACTAATAGCTAGTTGGCACAGTAGATGGCATTCTGGACGTAGAATCACAAAATACCTGACTCAAATTTACCCAAAATCTAGTCTAAAAAGTAATTCAAATCTAGCCTCAGACATTTGCTAGCTATGTGACCCTGGGCAAGTCATTTAACATTTATCTTGGTTTCCTTGTCTGTAAAATGAGGAAAACAATAGCACCTATTTCCCAGGGTTATTGGGAATTAATAAAATGAGGTAATATTTGTATTTTGCAAACCTTAAAACCCAATTAAAATGTTAGTTATTAATATTAATGTTGTTATTATATATGCAGAAATCTATGAATTGAGGGACAGCATATCTTAAGCCAACTCCATAGTCAAGCAAGTATTGAGAAACATGGCATAAAGTTATGAATCTTTTTTTTTCCCCTGGGCAGAGTTGAAATGAAAGATCATGTTATAAGCATAAAAGGATCCTAATCTAAATTTAATTGTGGAAAATTTCAAAGCCATGCCTACATTCCCTAGTAAAAGAGTGACCTAGAAATGATGGCATTCTTGAGTCGTAAGGGAGAATGATAATTTATTTCCTTTTATTCTGCAAAATAATGCTACAATCCAGATGTTTCCCCACAGGGTAGTATACTCTTCCCAGATCAGCTAAGACACATTCTTTTCATCCATCTGTCCCTGTTCCTCAGCAGAGAAAGAAAGATGCCTCCACAAATCTACATCTGACCCCTCCTAATTTTCTGCTGCTTTGTACTCATATTACCCCCATTGGAGATGGTCTTTAAAAAGCCAAAGAAGGGCCCTCATATCTACAGGTACACTTTTTAGTGTTCTCCTGACCATTTACAATTCACATATGCCACGTGTTTTCCTGTCACCCTTAAAATTGGAAACGATTCTGTCTCAGATCAGACTGGCACCTGGACAGTCATATAGTTCTGAGCCACAGACAACTCCAAAGAGAATTCAGTTTGACCTGCCTCACACTCTCTGCCCTGAGTTTCAGGCAGCTGATGTTCTAGTACTTATAGTAGAATCACAGTTGTATCTTAAGTGGAAATGAAACCTCATTTTTTGGAAGCAGGCCAAAGGAAAATGTAATGAAGCCCAGGTGCCTATAAGGCTCATGACGCTCTTTGCTATCCAAAGCCAGTGCTTCCTTGGAGTATTTTCGATTAGGGAAGTTAACATCCATTTCTCTAGGGAGAAAACCATATAGATTTTTTAAGTCTTCATACTATGCATAGTAAGTAATACACTAACCATAGATACCCAGTATTACAAGGCTAGGGATTAAAGACAAATGTTACTGACTGGTCACCAAATAAAAGTTTACTCATTCTCCTTTTGGGTTGCTAAAAAAAATAAAACAACAGCTAATGAATTCACTTTTTCATTATAATGAAATATTGGGGAAAAAATACCTTATACCAGAAAATAGTCACCTGTGGGGAAGATTGAGGAATTTGCAAGCCAACATCTAGAAGATAAAGATAAATATAGCCAGACGGTTTTGAACAAAATATTAGCTTGATACCAAAACAGAAGAAATAAAGGAATTTTTATGTTGGAAAGTCTTTGCCATTTGAAGACTAACAAGTATATCATGTAAATGTCAAAGCTCCCTCTATAGTGGGTAACAAGTAGATATTTCTTGAATGTTCAGTGGATGTCTATCTCTGGACTTATCTCCCACCTCTCCCAAAATAATTACTGACATTTAGCAGAGATTATCAGACTTCTTTACTAAGGTTTAGGGTGCCAACATCCTCCATTTACCCAAGTTTGTACCCTCAGAGTCTTTGTTAATGTTCTCCCTCCCTCTCTGTCTCTCTCTCTGTCTCTCTCTCTGTCTCTCTCTCTCTCTCTGTCTCTCTCTCTCTCTCTGTCTCTCTGTCTCTCTATCTCTCTGTCTCTCTCTCTCTGTCTCTCTGTCTCTCTGTCTCTCTCTGTCTCTCTGTCTCTCTCTCTGTCTCTGTCTCTCTCTCTCTCTCTGTCTCTCTCTGTCTCTCTCTCTCTCTGTCTCTGTCTCTCCCCCCCCCCCAGTAACTAATCAGTTGCTGAGTTTTGTCCATTCTTATCCTCCACAGTATCTTTCTAATCTATCCCTTTTTCTCTGCTCACATGACCACTCCCCTATTAGAAGCCCTAATCTATCTCTCCTGGATTACTGTTAATAGCCTCTTAACTATCTCACTAACTCCATTCCTCCCATCCCTTTCCATTTTGTTCTCCACTTTACTGCAAAATAATCTCCTTAAATCCTGTGACTGACAACTTGACTTCACTCAATCAGTGGATCTCTATTGCTTCTGCCCTAATTTTCCAGCCTTATTTCACATTCATTCCTTTGAAAAACTCTTCAAACAAATGACCTGCTGGTGCTTGAACTTGACATTCCACATGCTTGTGATGAGTTCCTTCTTTACTTTCAATTCTTAGAATCTTCATCTTCCTTCAAGGGTCAGCTGAGATACCTTCTCCTCTTTAAAGCCTTCCCAAATCCAGCATATTCCCCCCCCCCAATAGACTGTAACCGCAATTTTCAATTCTCTCTTGCTCCCTGACCTACCTTTTATTTATTTGTGGACATGAGTTAATTCCTATGAAAAAAATATCCCTAAATGCAGGGACTGGTTTATATTTGTGTTTTGCGTACTCAATACTTTTCACAATGCCTTGTAATTAATTCATGATTGTTGAATTGGATTGAGATGAAAGATAGGCCATTTGAGTAAATACATGTAATGCTCGTCTTTTACTAGGTCTGTAAATGCCCCATAAGTAACTGAGAGCATTGGGTTTGTATTCAGAGAATTTTGGTTTGACTCCTAGGTATGCCACTTGACACCTGTGTGACTTTCTGTAAATCAGCTAATCTCTTTGCTTCAGTTTCCTCATCTTCAAAGTGAGGGGGTGAGAATACATGAGGCACCAAGATCCCTTCGAACTCCAGATCCATGACTATATAACATGTTGGCTAATGTTTTCAGTGTTTTCTAATTTGTCCATGATCAATTATATAGAGGAGTGAAGGTTCCATAGAATTTTGCTGTGGCATCTCAGAACTAGAAGAGACCACAAAAGCTATCTAGACCAACATGCATGGATCTCCTCTTTGGTACAGCTGCTCAAAACAATATACATATGGGCGGCCAGGTAGCACAGTGAGTAAGAGCACCGGCTCCAGTGTCGGGATGACCTGGGGATCCAATTCGGGCTCAGACACTTAGCACCCACCCAGAAACACCTGGCCATGTAACCTTCAGCAAGTTACTTAACCCCGGTTGCTTTAAAAAAACAAAAAAATATATATACATACATGCATTCATATATATATATATATATATATATTTATACATACACATTTCTACACATACCCATCCATATACACACATTTATACATAGATATCTAGACCTAGATCTTCTCTCTAATATACCTGACACATCTTTTCTTAAAGGCCTGTGGGGAGACGGAACTCAGCAATTCCTGAGAAAATTTTCCATTGCATCATACCTAAATTTACCCCTCTGAAACTTTCTCTAGTGCTCCTCCAGGACCACCACAGCTTATCTTTCACATGATAACACTTCAGATAAGCAGCTAAATAGCACAAAGAATAAAGTTCTGGGATTGGAGTTAGGAAAATCTGAGTTTAATTCTAGCAATGTGACTTTCTACAAGTCATTTAACTTCTCTTAGGCTCAGTTTCTTCATCTTTAAAATGGGGATGAGAAAAACACCTGTCTACCAGAGTTGTTGTGAGGATAAAATGAGCTAAGTTTTGTCAAGTGCTTTGCAAACCTTAGAGCACTGTAGAAATACTGTCCATCTTTTCTTCCAGGTAAATATCCCCAGTTCTTTCAACAGGTCTTTATATAGCATGATCTTAAGGTCTCATTTTATGAGACATATTCTGAACAGTCTTCAGCTTATTATTGTCCTTTCTAAAAGTTGGTGCCTAGAGTTGGGCACAGTACATAGTTATGCTATGACCACATCAGAGATGATGCAGAAATGCTATGACTTAATGCTGCCCAAATCCAAGGCATCTCTGGCTTCCTTCAAATCCTAGTGAAAACCCCTCCTGCAAGAAGCCTTTTCCAGTCCTCCTTAATATATGTACCACCTTTCTGTTAATCATCTCTAGTTTAGCCTTTGTATATCTCACCTACATATACTTGATTGTGTGTAGACTGTGAACTCCTTGAAAGCAAGGACTATTTTTTTTCTTTTTGGAGGACAGTTGGGGTTAAGTGACTTGCCCAAGTTCACAGGGCTAGTAAGTGTTAAGTGTCTGAGGCTGGATTTGAACTCAGGTCCTCCTGACTCAGGGGCCAGTGATCTATTCACTGTGCCACCTAGCTGCCCCTACAAGGACTTTTTTTTTTTAACCCTTCTTTGCACCCTTGGCATTTAGCAGTGACTAGCATGTAGTAGTCACTTAATAAATATTTATTGCATACCTTTCTGACTGAGATTGTATTAGCTGTCATCTCAAACTACTGCCTGTTCTTACACTGCACTAAAACTTAGTATTTCATCTAGCTTAGTATCCTTTGGGGAAAAAATGATGGACATAATATTAAATAGTCTAGGACAAAGGATGGATACCTAATACACTAGTTTTCATTATGCAGTTAATGATTACTCCTTGGGTCCAGTTATTGAACTAGTCCTAGATCCATTTCATCATCTAGCCTCTCCCCCCTCCCCAACAAATATACCAAGAGACACATTGTCAAATACTCTGATCAGACCTTAGTATGTAATATCTTTACAATTCTACTGATCTACCAGCTCAGAAAACAAGTAAACCAATGTAAAAAATTAAATGAGCCTACCATGACCTGTTCCCACCTAAATTTTGAATATGGAAGACTGGATAGATGATAAATAATACTAACCCCCCTCACCTCCCCAAAAAAACCCCAACAAAGAGTAAAGTTAGAATGAGGAGCAAAGATTTTGGACATGTTGAGCTAGCTCAAAGTTTTAGTGGGATTTACAAGAGATTTCCTGTAGATAGTTTAAGATACAGATCAGAAGATGGTAGGAAGGTAGGTACTGGAGATAGATGTTTTACAGTTGTTTTCATAGAAATGAAGCTTGCCATACTAGGTGACAGTTCCAAGGAATAAAGTATAGGAAGACCAAAAAAATGATCTAAGGTTAAAAACTTGAAGAATTTCACCTTGAACAGTTAGGAAGAGAACAATCAAGGCAGAGGAGGAGAGATTAGAGCGGTAGTAGGAGAAAAAAAGAAAGTGTGCTAACTTAGAAGCCAAAGGAGGAAGGGATGCAGAAGGAGGGAATGGACAGTTGCTGCAGAGATTTAAAGAAGAATGAAAACCACTGGATTTGGTGATTAGGTCACTGGAGCTCTTAAAAAAAAGCAAATTCATAGAAGAAGAAAGATTTAAGGAATTGAGTAAGATAGTGGACAGTGAAGAGGTAGAGGCATAGATAACATTTTTTAGAAACGTATTCTGAAGTGGAATGGGAAGGTGTGATAGTTGATGGATTGGGTTAGAAGGATTGAACAAGTGAAAGTAATTTTAGGATTAGAGAGACTTAAATGTGTAGGCAGATGAAATAGTAAAATAGTAAGGTAGATATGTCAGAGACAGGAGCTGACAATTGGAGCAGAGTCCTAGAAAAGGCAGAAAAGAAATAGATTATGTCCCCAGATAGAGGGATGGGCTTTCTTAAAGAGCAGAATGTCTAATCCATTATGACTAAAGGAAGAAATGGGTGAGGGTGATTCTGAGAAGTTTTAACGAAAGAAGAAAAGAAGGGAAGCACTAACACAGTGGGAAAAGGACTGGATTTGGGGTCTGAGAACCTGAATTTATACCCTGCCTATATCATTTAGTACCTCAGTGACCCTGGGCAAGTTAGTTTCCTCATCTGTAAAATGGTTGGATTAGATGACCTTTAAATTCTTTGATTTCTGAATCTATTTTAAAATGATCCCATAGATTCCTATCTGAAAGTTTCCATATTCTGAGTTAAGAACATCTGCTCTGGGTTGTTGAAGGAGGCGGGGGGGGATGAGGGTTCAGTGGACAGTATGAAAAGATTTGAAATAGTTTTACCAGTTTAGGTTATAAAAACAGGAATCAAACAGAATGGAGTAGAATGATTGTTGACCAGCCCTGAGGGCCCAGATGAGGTTATGTACCATATTGTGGAAATAATTGTATTCAAGTACCTATAATGTTCTTGGATGAAATAGATGGACATGCAAGGCAGTGCCTGAGCCTCATTAAATGAAGTATAGATTTGACTGTCATCTGGTCAATTAGTCAAAGTAAATACCCAAGTCCCAGGAATCTACTTGGGTGTCAGAATTACCCACCTTTCTAAATTGATTAAATTAGCCAAACAGTTACCAGTCTTTTTTCTCCTGTAGTTATAGAAAAACAAACATAACCAGAGTGACCAACCTAGAAAATAGACTTATGTAACTCCTCCAAATCTGTTAATGCTTTACTTTAAATTAGGTACAGAACTACAGGAGAAAAAAGATGTGTTTGACCTTTTTGCTGAATATCTGTCAAGAATTCTTCATTGACTAGCCAAGAAATTTCAGAGGGAAAGAACATTATTGTTTTATTTCCATTTTATTGGGGAGTGGGAGTCCAAATGGAACAATAGAAGAGTGGTTGGATATCCACACACAAAACTTATTCCAACATAAGGCAGTCCAGTAGTGGTATCATCCACTTGAAATGTCGCTATTAAAATCACCCAGAAAGTTTGCTAAGCGTTGGGACAAAAGTAGGGATGAAAATTATGCTTTCAAATTAAGCATTACTATCTCTAGTTTTTTGCTTCATCGAACACATGGTTTATCCTTTAATTGAGAACTGCTCATTTCAGTCACAAAGTTCTAGTTTAATCTTCTTGTGGAGTTGACTAGAGTATCTGTGTATCTAAGAAAGAAATGTCTGCTTGTTCCTGGGCAAAACATATCTGTTTAAATATCTCATCCCCATATACACTCACATCCTTTTTTTTTTCTTTTTTTGCAGTTTCATTCATGGTCAGTAACAAAATATTGTGTTTATAAAGTTTAGCAACAATATGATTTTAATTCCCAGGGGAAGTTGTGTGTGTGTGTGTGTGTGTGTGTGTGTGTGTGTTTGTGCTTATGTGTCAGAGGTGGAGGAGATGCTGTGATCTTCCTTTTATTTTCCTTCTCAGTAAACTGATCAAGAACTTTAAACCTCATCAACCCTGGTTCTGGTTTTGATCATAGGACATTTGTAGAGGCTTGCAATTTGAGCAGACGAATGGATGTTGACTTTGTTAACATTTTATGGTAAAGAACCTGTTCTTCAGTATTAAAAAATGCCACCTCTTCACTACACGCATTTTTTACTTCTGGGAAAATAACAGATTCTGTGATAACATAGGCAGTATTGAATGCATAGAATGAAATTCAAATGTGTTAAGCTAGTAAAATATTTATATTGGATTTCTTTTGCTGGTGAGCAAACATTTAAAGCTCAGAAACTTTCAGAGCTTCAGAAATTAAAATAAATATAAAACCAATAGTACTTTTGTACTACAACTTATAACACAGAACATGGGTTACAGGGGTTAGTGATGCTTAAGAAAATTCAGCACAGTTGTTTGTTAATGCTTCCCTTCAAAGTCACTGAGTTCATTAGCAAAGAATAAAATTAAGATCTTCTATGGGACTAGTATGTGCGTAACCTAGAATAAAATTTGCCCCTGGAGTTGAACAAAAAACAACTAAAGGCAGATTGTGTCCCTTATTGTCTCTACTTTTCTAGGAGACTTCCCATAAACTGCTGATAGTTGAAATGAAAAGTCTATTCAGTCTCATTTTCTAGGCAAAGCATATCTTTTTACAGAAGAAGCACTTAATTGTTATTGCAGCCATAGAATAAGCTAACTATCACAGGGGGACACATTCAAAGAAATGGTCTTTTCATAGACAGAATCTTTGCCGTCTTCTAATCTCTACCATCAAGATGACTTAAAGCAATCCTGAATGTCAAAAGTATAGTAGCTTAAATTGGTTCAGTTCGTCTTCCCGCATGATCTTCCTGGAGTGTTTGGGGTCTTGTTGGAAATCCGTTAGTCCAGTAGAGTCGCTGAAGGTTGGTCTCAAAAGGAATTTAATGTTTACATCATGACATTCCTTTTTTTCCCTTATTCTTTGAATTAAAATTGTCATTTAATAACAAATCTATAGGATATATCACTTAATATAATTTCCTGCTTGTCTTTGTTCACCTCATAGTAAAACAGGCTATTTCTCATTTATATTATTTACCTGACAGTGCTTCTTCACTAATATTTTTTTAATGATACTGATATTAATCATGAAAAGGCAACCTGTGAGGGAAAGATCTGTGGACTTAGAAACTCTAGACCTGGGGTCTCATCCTACTGATGATACTCAAAAGCTACACACATGTCCATTTGCTTCTCCAGACCTCAGTGTTCTCACTGTAAAATGGGAATAATAATACTTGTGCTCCCTACCTTACCACATTCTGTGGGAAAGAGCTTTGTAATCCTTAAAATATCATAAAAATGTTTCTTAATTATTGTATCAATAATCATTTATCTTGGGGCTGGTAGTGGGTACAGTGAATACAGCACCTGCCCTGGAGTCAAGAGGATCTGAGTGCAAATGCAGCCTCAGACACTTAACACATGTGACCTTGGGCAAGTCACTTGACTCCAGCTGTCCTGCATTCCCCCTCTAAAAAGCAAAAAAAAAAAATCATTTATCTGATTTCTCTTTACAGAACTTTGGATGCCCAAACTTTTAGGACACAGAGAAATACTCTGTGCCTGCCAGCTAGTAAGGAATTTTACACAAATTTCTCTGCTATAGTACAAAGAACCCTGGCTCTGGAGTGAGAGGACCTGGATTCAAATCCAGCCTCTGATGCTTACCAACAGTATTAAAATCTCTCTAGGCCTCTGTTTCCTCATCTGTAAAATGGGGGTTTGGGAGGGGGGTCTGTATAAGATATTTTTGAGGTTCTATCAAACTCTAGAACTGTGTATAATTCATGCTCAGTACTTAGATCACAGTTTCATCATTTACTCTTCTTTTCCTATCTTTTTATAATTTTCCATGAACCACTTCAGGCCATGTCAGTATTTAAATGTGAAATCTGAACACATAAGTTTATAGGCATGCCTTAGCCATTGGTGTCCAAGTTGGATGGTAGGCCGTTGAATCCTAATATGATTGCTGACTTTGATTTTAAATAGACTATAGGTCAAGTAGAGATTAGTTCTGTTGCCTTTCTCTTCCTAATATGTCAATACCCAGTTTTCTTTGTCCAAATATCCTATATTAATCCTAAATTATCCTATATTAGAAGGATGAGTTTATTCTAATGAGTTTATTTAATTTGTGACATATCACAAATTCAGGTAACTCTCCATTTACATTCTTGATAGGACATCTTTCAAGACTATTAACACATTTGCAATGAACCAAAACTTCTCTGCTCTGTCCTTCCTCCCACCTCCTTATCCCCCATCTGCAAGCTGTCTACTTTTTCCAGGTTGATTCTCAAATATATGTGACACCTACCTAACTATGTTTCTTCCTGTAAAAGTAAATAACTACAAGTATGACCATTTTTGCTATTGCTATAAAATCTGTTAGAAAAAAAATATTGAGAATGGTTTTCCCTAAATGGGTAAACATTCTTGATTGTATTTAATGTTCTTTTGAGTTAATTCATGGGTAACTGTGAAATTTGCCCATTTGATTACAATTTGTCCATGAAATGTGTCATGTATAATTTGCAAAACTTTGAGTATTACATATCATTTTGTCCTTTTACAAGAAACACTTTCATAGTAATGCTTATTTAAGGGTTCAGTAGCTGAATTACATTCTCTTCCCTCCTTTGGTGAATGCACACACATTATTCACTCAACAACCCAGCAGACATCATCACTGAACAATTGAAGGAGCATTAATCTTGCAATAAAAATAAAAATTGTGTGTTTCTGTTGTGAGGAGAGCAGTGGGCTCTGCTGATTCCATGTTCCAGTGAATTCACTGTAGGGAGAATTTTTTTTCCACTTGTCAAATTGCTGTTACTCTCATTAAGGAATAGAAACTTTATGTTCTCTGTATTCATTATGAACGTGTCAGCTTATTATCTGTTAAATTAAGATGAGTGACTGTGACAACCAGCAGGAAAGGTATATGCCATTGTCCATGGAAGTTTTAAGATATCCCAAGTCAGCATCGTATGCATTGATTTGGTACTGAATGCATTAAAAAAAATTTCACCAATTTATTTTTTTTCTTACAGAAGTAGTCTTACATGTCTGTGTGTTTCTGATAGAATGAATTTGACTTTTCCTTTTGAGCTCTGGAAGCCATGAGCTATGCAACTTCTTGCTCCTCAGTGACCGTCTCATGATCTAGTTTTAGAGAAAACTGACTGTGATTTCAGCTGTCCTTTTTCAGACTGTTGGACCACTGGAAATTGAGGCAGCTATTCCTGTTCATCTTGAACTGCCACTTGGTAAAAATATATGTAGTTAGTTGAGATGTTTAGTTTATATGGTGGCCAAATCATTGGCCCATCCCTTCCTATGATGTGCTGCCTATGGAACATGTGAATGGGTTCATAATCAGTGCGGTTGTGATTCTCTTATAGGGTGAGGGTAACAATAGTCACTTCAACAAACATTTACTTAGTGCCTACTGTGCATGTACAAGAGAGGCATTGTGGTATAGTGGAGTGAGATCTGACCTCAGAATCAAAATGAACTGGATTCATGTCCCATCTTTCTCACAAACACACACACACACACACACACACACACACACACACACACACAAACAGACTGTGACCTTAAGCAAGTCAGTTAACCATTCAGTGGCCCAAGGTAACTACCTTCAACTCTAAGCTGCATAGAAGATACCCAGTCTGACTACATCAGTAGAAGAAGTTCCTAACTCCCAGTGTAAACTCCTGACAGCCATGAAATCACAAATTCAGTTTAAAAAAGAAAAGATTTACTAGGTATCCAAGATGCAAGGACAATAATGAAATAGCCCCTGTCCCCATATAGCTTAAAATTTCCCCTTGCCTCTGTGTCCTCAATCAAGGCTCAAAAGGTTATCCAAGTTTCTTCCAACCTCTTTCTCTAACACCTTCATAAAACACAAGATGAGCAAGTCATGGATTTTTATTTGTTTAAAATTGAGATACCTTTCAAATGTGTACCATTATTCAGAAGTAGGGGAACAAATATAAGTTTCAATAGTTTAAGCAAATCCATTAACTAGCTATTTTAGGGAGCCGATAGATAGATAGATAGATAGATAGATGGATGGATGGATGGGTGGATGGATGCTCTTACTAGTGATGGATATCACATTCCCTCCATACTCTAGTAAGTCATTTCAAAAGTTACTATGTCCAAAAAAAATCTATATTTTAATGACCAACCTATGGGTGATGATCCTATCTTCATCCTGGTCACTGGACACCAGGGCATCATAAGTCCCTCAGTAAAGTCTTTTCAGTTTGTAAGAACCTTTCAGAACTTGTATCATAAAGGACTTTGCAAATCTCAGGGTCAACATTGTGCCACCAGGGAAGGACTTTAGTGGAAATGATGCTTAAATCCTATTCTTATCACTCAAAAACCAAATCTAAGGACTTGCCCTGTTGGTGGGTCAATAGTGTCATCTTCTTTCTTTCTTGCTTGCTTTTTGGAGGGCAATTGGGGTTAAGTGACTTACCCAGGGTCACACGGCTAGTTTTTGTGTTGTGTCTGAGGATAGATTTGAACTCAGGTCTTCCTGACTCCAGGGCCAGTGCTCTATTCACTGCTCCCCTATTCGTCCAATAGTGTCATCTTAATTTACAAAACATGATACATAGTTTCATTTGTCATTCACTCCATGATTAAATTAATCCTTTTTGAAAGCTCAACAACAAAACATAGTTAATGAAATCACCTTTATCTATCAGCATAAGGAATAAAGTGTTCTGCCTAAATGATTTCTTCACCCTCTTTCCTGTTCTCACATGACTAGATATTTTAACTATTGTTGGTTATATTCTTTATACAAAAGTACCCTTCCTTACCTTTTTTGTTTTAAAAATTATTATAATTTAAACTTTATAGACCATATTGTTTTGCTCTCTGGTAATGGCCAATAACTGACCCAAATATATGGGGAGAACCTTATCACCAGAAAGCTGATTCCCATGATTCCCATGTGTGTGTCCGTGTGTGTGTCTGTGTGTGCCCCCATGTGTTCAGCTACAGAAATTCATGGAGACCACCTACTAAGTAGTTATCAGTGGAGGGATGGGTTAAATTTATGAAATCATGACTCTCTGAAGTACTGAATTAATTAAAACTTTTTTCTTGCTGACAAAGTTATTCTTCTGGCCCTGTCTGAGTATGTAGGATGACTTGCCCCTTTCCCAAGAGTGCCACATAGCTGTGCCCAGCTATTTTGTGTTTGCTTTTCAGTAGTCTTTCTCTTCCCTCTGTTGTTATGCTGTCATTTATCTTCTCCAGCCTCTGGACTGCTTCAATTAGAGGCTTCTGATCTTCTGTGAGTTTTTAACCAAGCTTGTTAGAATTGTGCATTAAGCAAGAGTTAATAAAGCTTTTGAGTAAGATCTGAAAATTTTTTTTACAGGTGCGAGATAATTCCTGGAGTCTGTTGTGACATTTTAGTCACTTGGAAATATAGCTATATACAGATGGATAGATAGATGACTATATATTTTATTGTTTACTTCCAGTTCAGAGAATTGATATGAGAAGGCTGATTTTCAAATTATTGTGGTTGTACTATATATTTTTAAAAGTCCTAGTGTTTTACATTCTCTCACTTCCTTCACTATAATTTTGAATAGTATTTACTTTTTAGATTTTTTTTTTTTAATGAAAGAAGGTAGCCATCAAAAAGCAAGAGTAGGAAGGAGGATTATGGATTTCTTTAGGTAGTTTCATAAATTGGCAGCATGTAATTCCAAAGGCTTTAAAGTTCCCCACACACTGACAACCACATATAACATAATCCCCTTCCAAAACACTGTGGGGATGGATTCAGGGCTCTGTAGTGCCATAGAAAATTATTTATACTTAGGAAACTGCATTTTCTCTATGTGCAAAATCCATTCTTAAATCACATAGCTCAGGTTTAAAAATGCATATTTTTGTGATCATGTAGCTTTTATTCTTTATGGAGAACTCTTAATGTGTAAAGTTTGATAGTGTTTAATATTAAGGTTTTTTTTTTTAATATTCTTCAGCTGTGATGGTGTGGTACCATGGAAAGAGTGCTGACTCAGGAGTCAGAAGATGGAGGTTTAAATCTTGCCTCTGTCACTATCTATATGACTTTAGGAAAGTCACTTGACCTATGCTAACCTCAGTTTCTCTATTTGTAAAATAGGGGATAAACTAGAAGACTTCTAAGATCCTTCCAGCACTTTATAATTCTGTAAGCTTGAAATGCTAAAAGGTGGTTTTTAATATCTTAACTAAAAATAGAAATCATTAACTGAATGTATATATACATAGATACATATATGAGTATACACATGTTTTTGCATATGGATACACACATATGTACATATGTGTTTATTTTTGTTATTCAGTAATTTTTTAAGTTGTGTTCAACTCTTCATGTCCCAATTTGGAGTTTTCTTGGCAAAGGTACTGGAGTGGTTTGCCATTTCCTTCTCTAGCTCATTTCACAGATGAGAAAACTGAAGTAAACTGGGTTAAATGACTTGTCCAGAGTCACACAACTATTAAGTGTCTGAGGCCAGATATGAACTCAGGAAAATGAGTCTTCCTGACTCCAGGCCTAGACTCTACCCACTATCACTCAGCTGCATATGCACACATGTACATATATAGTATATACACACATATAAAATGTATATATATGTATACATGTATACATTTATATGTATGTGCGTGTGGATTTTCCTTGAATATTTTCCTCTTTTCCCTAGTACCCATTTCTTAGGCTTTCAGGACCCACCTGTCATTAGCCAAAATAAATAAATACATATATATGCCATCTCTTGACCAAAGTGTATCATAATCCCATACAAAAACAAGTTCTAAATGTTAGTGACACAGGCCTTTGTGACCTTGGACAAGTCATTTAACCTACCTGGGCTTCAGTTTCCCCAACTCACAAGTGAGAAGGTTGATTAGATTGCCTCTGAAGTCTTGTCCTGCTCTAAATTTATGACTCTTATAATTTATCTTTTATAGTTCTCTATCAAAATTTCTGAGAAAAAATAAATCATTTCCAAAACACTGTGACTTTACAATTAGGGTTTTAAACAAATTAAACTGTTTATAGTTAAATAAATTGTAGGAAGAAAAGGAATATTTTCATCTGAGTAAAATGGAAAATTAGTGGCAAGAGATTAATCAGAAAGGTCACACCCTTCTTTGCAGCCATAGAATCAGTTGTAGAATTGTTAGAAGTCTTAGTGGACCTTATCTTTAGAAGCTACTTGAAAACAACTGGGGCTTCCTTTTACCAAATATAACTTGCTCCAGGAGCTTTGGAGAGAACTAAGGACTCAAAAGATTGATCTTTCTTGGCACATTTTTTGGAGAAGGCACTAGGAAGGTCTCTCGGCTCTGTGGTGGTATTCTGCATCTTCAGTCAATTTACATTATTTTAGAATCTAAGAACAAAAATCTCCTAAAATTTCTAGTACCGCCATGCCCCAACCCCTTAAACCAAGACTGAATGAAATAGAGGTATGGCAGAATTCTTTCCTCCTTTCTCTGTCCTCAAGGCAGAGAAAGGAAACATGACATTCTGTTCAGAGAATAAATATTTACTTATCTACAACATCTATTCATGAGTTTCAGTCTTACTGTTAGATTAACTGTCAGTTTATTGTTTGTTATCTTTTATTTGAGGCAACTTATAGCAATAAAAAAAAAAAGAACATGGGGGCAGCTAGGTGACGCAGTGAGTAAAGCACCAGTCCCAAGTCAAGAGGACCCAAGTTCGGTTCCAGCCTCAGACACTTAACACCCACACAAAAAAAAACTAGCCGTGTAACCTTGGGCAAGTTACTTAACCCCAATTGCCCTCCAAAAAAAAAGAGGAAGGGCACCCACAATTGACAGAATCAGGCATCATATAGAAGCAAGTTGTACTTGATCTATACCTTGAAGGGAAGGAAGAATTTGAGGTGGGAATGAGGAAAGAGGGCATTGTATCTCTGGAGATTGACCTTGTTGAGGGAAAGAGTATGGCTGTATTGCTGAGTGAAGAAAGGGGAAAAATATAGGTTGGAGTAAGGTATTTAGCACCACCTATTGTATAAGGCCCCCCTTTGGGTGCAGGGAGGACAAAGACAAAAATGAGAGACAATCCCATGTGACATGTATTGATAAGGATAATGGGGAAGATTACGTGACAAGTGAACAATAGTCCTGTAGGCATGGATTTTTACTTGGCATGTGTGTGTTGAACACACACAGAAGCAGTCCCCCTAGTGCAGTCCAGATAGGTAGTAATAAGCTGAATGTAATCACAGCTATCTTCATCAGCAGCTTCACCACTGATACAGCCTCTGGTTAGACTCAGTAGCAATATACATTCCAGCCCAAGCCGGCCAGCAGCTACCCCCCAATACTCCACACACAGAAGCTGTGGCTTCTCTGACTGGCTTTCTGCATGCACTGACTCCATCAACTCTTGCCACCAGACTCTTTCCACATAAATAGGCTGCTTATGGCCTACTATAGACCAATTCAGGCATGGGGAACCTGAAGCCACAAGGCCACATGTGGCCCTCTAGGTCCGTAAGTATGGTACTTTGACACAATCCAAACTTCACAGAACAAATCCCCTTAATAAAAGGATTAGTTTTGTAAACTTGGACTCAAAGGGCTACTCCGAGGACCTAGAAGGCCACATATGGCCTTGAGGCCACAGGTTTCCCCCACCCCTGTACTAAACTCATCATGCACCAGCAGCCTGCCTGCTCTGTTAGGATCCTAAATACTGTACCTCCCCCCTCCCCCACCAAGAAATGCTTTTTACCACTCCTCACTCATTTCACGTGTTCCCCGTAACAGAGTGCCTGAGAATAATCTCTCAATTATGATAAAGATCCTAAACTTAGTCTCTACTTCCTGAATTTCTAACACCCCAATCACCTGACAGTGTATTTTAGTTTTGTAAATTGGCCTCAAGATGATTCAGGTGGCTCCTATAAAAACAGACAAGTTAATACTGTGTGGTACAGTGGATAAAAAGAGACCTAGAGTCAGGAAGACTTGGGTTCTCATTTAGCCTCAGATATGTATTAACTGTGTGAGTCCCAAGTAAAATCCCGCCTTCTACAGGAAATCTCTGCCCCTCTCAATTCCAATACTTTCTCTCTTTGAATTATTTCCTATTTCTCCTGTATACAGCTGTCTTTGTTTATATGCATATATGTATGTGTATGTGTATATACATATGTATATGCATATATATTTGTGTATAAAATGTTTGCATATTATATTGCCCGTTAGACTGTAAGCTCCTTGAGGGCTCCTGTTTTTTGCCTCTTTTCCTGTCCTCGGCAATTAGCACATTATCTGGCACATAATAGGACGTAATTTTATGGAATGAACTTAACTTTTGTTTGCCTCTATTTCCATAGCTGTAAAACAGGAATAATAACAGAGCCTACTTCCCTTAGCTGTTACAAGGATTAAATGGGATAATATTTGTAAGGCACTTAGCACATTAGGCACTCTATAAATACTGATTAATATAACTTTTACTATTAAAGAAAACAACTGACTAATCAGTGAGAGTTTTCACAGTTCTGAATCCTCCCAGAGTTTCCAGAAGGCATAAAGGGTGAGTTACCTAAATTGTGTAATAATTAAACAGCTCTACAAACCTATAATGAATGATTTCTTTTTTTTGTTTTGTTTTGCCTTTTTGGAGGGCAGTTGAGGTTAAGTAACTTGCCCAAGGTTACAGGGCTAGTTTTTTTTGTGTGGGTGTTAAGTGTCTGAGGCAGGAACGGAACTTGGGTCCTCCTGACTTGGGACCAGTGCATTACTCACTGCGCCACCTAGCCACCCCAATGGATGATTTCTTAAAAGTGCAATATATTAGATTCTATGTCATTCCAGGTAATTAGTGTTGTACTCTGCAGTGAGTAAAAATGGGAAAGTGACCATTATGGCATGTACTCAAGTATTAGAATGAGGTGCTGCCTCTTATATTTTTTCAGCAAATTTATTCAATTCTGAACCATATAGGGTATGCCCATTTGTTATAACAGAACACTTATTTAAGGCCAAATGCAAATAACAATGAATGTTAACTGACTTAATGTAATGTGAAATCTCAGCTACAACATTCATACAAATGATAATTTAGTCTAAGTGCTTTTGTGTTCTGCTATATAGACATTGCTTGGCAATTTACAGGATAATTGCATATAATGCTACTAAACAAATTTGTTTTATTTTGTACCGAAGCTGCCTTACCACCTCCTCAATGTGCTAAGAATATTTTTTAATATATGCTTCACATCAAAATACTCTATGGGCAGCTGCTTAGTATGTTGAATATTTAGCAGCTGTTAATGAGTGTCCCCTCAGCTTATCAATGTCCAATTTTCTATTCTTGCATTGCATAATTGACCAGAATCTATGAGAAGTCTTTGGAGACCCTTGTAGCCTACCATGACCTCCCAGTGAATACCTTGACCTACTCTAAAGTGAATCCTTTACTCATCCTGATTTATAGGCATGCTCAGAAACACTTTCCATCTGGATATAATAATTTGGAACAGCAGACCCTAGAATCAGGATCCATTCTTTGTTGGTCATAATTATTTTCTTTGCAGATCCTTTTTAAAAATTCTAATGGAAATAATGTTTATTAACTGGCAGTTTTCTCATACTTTAGATCATTTATTTCCAACTCTGAGTAGCCTTTAACTTATAATTAGAAACTGCTTTGTTTGTGTAGGCTTTTTTTTTTCAGATTTCATTCATATGCATAACCATTTTGATGATGGCCTAAAAGCCCAACTTTGCTGGAAAAACGTTGATTTAGCTTTTATTTCCCCTCTTTTTATTTTTCTGTTTTCAGTCCTTCATTCAATTCAGTTGTAGGAAGAATGATTATGAATAATATGGTCATGATGTCAAAACAGTGCAAATTATATCCTGCTGCCATCTGGAATAGTGAAAATAAAAGCTTTATTTACACTGTTTTTGAAATAATAAACTTTATTTCCAGCCATTTGTCTTTAGTATCTGTAATGTCGAAAGGAAAATGTCTCTAATTTGTTTTTGGATGCTTTAGTTTTATTCTCAAAGGTAGTTGACTCAGAAGCATGGTGGGATCCAAATGGTTGCCAACTGTCATTTTTCATTCCATGACATCTATTGTCTCTGACCAGTCTCTATCCCAACCAGTTCAAACCCTCACCTCTACTTGTCTAGACTGTGGTAAAAGATTCTTGACTAATCTCAGTGTCTCCCCACTCTAATTTATCCTACTCAATACTGCCTGAGTAATCTTACTGATGCTAAAGTTGAATTTGAAATGCCATGGGCCAAAGTCACTGAAATGCAGGAATTTTTTTTTAAAGAATTAGCAAAATTCTTTTCATGCATAAGCTACATGCTCTACGGAAGATTTGCAGAAATACTTGAACAGGAATCTCACAAGATAAGTTGTGGAAGAGATATTTCCATTGTTAGAGAAAATATCAACACCTATCATGAACCTATTGGCATATTGGAGTGTAAGGATGAACAACTTATCCTTACCCTATACCTATTTACAGTGGTGTTGGCATAACATAAGTTCCTCAGTACTGTTCTTTTGACAAATTAATCTTTGGCTCTCCATCGTTGGATGTGCATCAGATTGTTGACTGAATTTTGTTAAGAAACTGCCACTACCCAGAATATGCTTTATTCCTGACCCATTTGTCATGATTTGTCACTGTCTTATGTGAATGTGAGGGGATAAAATTATTTGTCTTGAAGAGCCATATTGTACAAAGATCTGTACCATTCATAAATTGTTCCAACTAGGTATTTCTGCAACTTTCTGGTTAGCATCCTTTTTTTAGATAGAGAATATTACCATTCTAAACAAGTTGTTTTTTTCAGAGGATTTTGTGAGTAATTGAAAATGTTAGGAGTCTTTGCAGCCCTCTCTCCATCTTAGTTCTTCAAGTCATGGCCATGTGGAATTTTTACTGAAACTAGATCTATGTCTTAGTCCATACTTGAGATTTTATTGATGTAGGCAACTCCCCATAAGGTAGCTCCCTCATCCAGTGAAGATTAGAACCTGAGCCTGCAATTTACAGGCTGGAGAGTTGTTTAGGCATATTGAGAAGGTTAAGTAACTTACTTAATATCACATAACCAGTATTTTTCAGAGATAGAATTTAAGCCAGGTATTTCTGACACACAAGGTCATGCTGTATGCATTCATTTATCTGAACAATTTTGTGCAAGAAACACCTTCCATAATTTAAGGAAGACTTAAAATTTTTCTTGCCTTTTGAGTATTAAAAACAATAATCCTCCAAATTTTATTAGAAGCCAATGGAAACAAATTACATGAAAAGATGGATTAAGTTTTCATTTGTACTACTTGAGATGTCTTAGGTCCTGAATTCTAGACTCAAAGAAAGGAATATACATGTTTTGTAAGCTCTGAAGAACTCTCATTTAGAAATAATATTCTGTCTTAAAGAAACCCTCTATATATTTAGACATTTCCTGTTTGAGAGGGTATAAGCAGAATTTCTCTTTATACTACCCCTTATTGTGGGTTGGGTGTGTTCTTTCACTCACAGGATAATGTCACCTTTAAGAATCTTCGTTTAGGGGCGGCTAGGTGGCGCAGTGAGTAAAGCGCCAGCCCTGGAGTCGGGAGGACCCAAGTTCGGTTCCAGCCTGAGACACTTAACACCCACACAAAAATACTAGCTGTGTAACCTTGGGCAAGTTACTTAACCCCGATTGCCCTCCAAAAGGCCAAAAAAGAAAAAAAAAAAGAATCTTCGTTTAGACGGTACTTTGGAACTCTGGGCCTGAGTAATGGATAGAATCCCAGATGTTGTATTAATCATGATATAGATCTTTTGAATCAAAAATATAAGGTCTTTTACTTCCATTTTTATGGCATAATACACTCTCTATGTAGGACTATCTACCATATTTCTCCTATATATTATCCATAAATGTCTTAAGTTCTCATGGAAGATAAACTTCCCTGCCATGTTTGATACTCACCCCCTTTATATCTTTCTTGTCAATTAAGCGATAAAAAAGACATGTCATTATAGGTCTTGCTTATTTTAAGTATGTGAGAAAATATTCCTATACCACAAATGTATCTTGATTTCCATAAAGAAAAATGAATGAAACTTGTTTGCATTATCTTCAAGTCTTTAATTGCCAATTACTAGAGACCTGTCCTATGACCTTTTGCTCTGACTGAAAGGAAATAAATCAGTATTGGGTTCAACAGTAAGTAACTCTGATTTTTTTTTTTTTGACTACCAAGTACATTATTTATTCTAAAAGTAGGACAATAGCAGTGAGAAATTAAACTTAATTCAATTCAGTAAATAATTATTAATTCAGGTGTTGGAGTACAAAACTATATCGTGAATCATAGAATTTGAGAGTTGGAAGGGTTACCTAGCCGTCGTCTATTCCAATATGTACTTGAATGTGAATCTCCCCTACAAAATGCTTTTTAAGTGGCCATTCTGTGTGTGAGTGTGTGTGTGTGTGTGTGTGTGTGTGTGTGTGTGTGTGTGTTTGAAATAAGACTTCTGTTGAGGGAACGTTTACCTCCTGAGGCAGCCCATTCCATTTTGGGATGGCTATAATTGAGAGGAAATTTTTCCTTACATTAAGCCTAAATTTGCCCCTCCCTTTGCAACTTCTACTCATTGCTCCTGGCTCTTCCTTTTAGGATCCATAATAATAATGTCTGATCTTAAAAACAGATATAGTACTTGAAGAAAGCTAACATGACTCCTGTGACTGCTTTTCTTCAAGTTAAACATGACTAATTCTTTCACTTAATGATATGACATGAAGCTGAGGCCCTTCATTTGCTTCCTCTAAATAGCTCTTTAGGCTACCTGTGTTCTTCACAAAGTATGGAACCCATAACTGAATCCATTGCTGTATAGAGGTGATCTGATCAGGACAGTATATAGCAGCATAATCATCTCTTCCTAGGCTTAGATGCCCATGTTAACATAATCTATGATTGCATTAGCTTTCTTGGCCTTCTTTACTTTACTCCTGCCTCATATAGGTTATAGTGTATTTGAAGTCAAATTTGAATTTGTTCAAAGCTTGTTTCTGCTGTTATAGCTGTCATAACATTGGGCAAATCACTTATCCTCTCGGGACTTCAGATTTCATCTGGAAAATTAAGGAGTTTAACCAGGTGACTATTAAGGTTCCTTTTGTCTCAAAATCTAGGGTCTTAAAGCTAAAATTTGCCCTCAGGGAGCTTCTTTTTAAATAGGAAGCTTATGACTTGTACACAAGTAAGTATAATATAAGGTAAAATGAAGTAAAGAAATCCAAATGAAATCCTTAGGACAACTTTTATAAGGGAAAAAACACTTTCACTTAGGGGAACCAGAGGAAACTTCAGGGAAGAGATAACCTCAAGGAAAATCTCTTTGAAAAAGGAAGAATTCATTAAGCAGCTATAAAGAGGATGGGTTGTCCTGGCCTTAGGGACCCACCTCACTTTTTTTCTATCATTTTTTTGGGGGGGGATTTTAGTTTGTATATTTATTTCAGATAATATTTTTTTTTTGCCTTTTGGAGGGCAATTGGGGTTAAGTTACTTGCCCAAGGTTACACAGCTAGTGTTTTTGTGTGGTGTTAAGTGTCTGAGGCCAGAACTGAACTGTGATCCTCCTGACTCTGGGGCCGGCACTTCACTCACTGCGCCACCTAGCCACCCCTGTTTCAGATAGTATTAACCCACCTGTGACAAGGGTCATTAACTGATATCCTGCCTACCTAGATACAACTAGCAGAATGGCATATGAAGCCCTTATTTCATGCCACATGAATTCCATTAATTTCTGAAAAAGGGAAAGCTGGTAGAAAATAGAACATTGAATTATGACCATATCTTATGTATATTAGAACAGTAAATGGCCATCCTCACTGATGGAGTCCTAACAGAACTGCCCTCAGCCCCAATATCCAAACTTCACCACAGGCCCACTGTATCTACCTAACCCTCCACTCCCCCATCCCCACCCCTCCCCGCCAATGTCCTAACTTCTTTATATATGCCTCAATGCTCACTAGAACAACAGGTGTGTCCCTCAACCCTTAGTTCCCATGGAAACAGCAGGTGTGTCCTTGTGATGGGAACCTAACTTCTGCCTCTTCCTGGTCACTGCCCCCAGACCCGTTCCCACAGAAACAGGTGTGTTATTGTATTCAGTGACAATCACATCATCCCTCTAGCCCAAGACAGGACCACAATAGCTAGCCAGTTGGAGGGCAGAATGACCAGAATGTTTAACCACAGAACCATAGATGGGACCCCTCCTAGATTACCTAATCCCTTAACAAACTCCTCCTGCCTTTTTAATATTAATGACATTCCTCTATTCTATGTAAATTTCTATTGTGTAATTGCATCTTTACCCTATAAAAATCCATCTTGCTTTCTCTAAAGTTGCTGGTTCCTCTTGGAATTTAGTCAGCTTCATGAGAGGCGCCAGTCTCAATAAATGCCTATACTTGGGTGTAGAAGTGGTCTGACTGAATTCTTTTGAGATGGTTCCACCATAACACATCATGAAATCACAACAGTTTTTAGGTAGGCAAAGCCCCCCACCTCAACAGTTTTTGGTGTCCCTGGGTTTAAACCACAACACTCATAATTTCAAGAATAAATAAGATCATCAGAGTTAGAGCGGGAGGAATCATGTATTCCAGCCTTCTCCCTCTTGTTTTACAGGTGAGGAAACTGACACCTAGAGACACTTCCTAGGCTCTCTTCTGCAATAAACAGTGGAGCTGGGATTCAAACTTGGTGCTTCTGGCTTGAAATCTATGGCTTTACTCACTGTACCATATTATCCTTAATGTAACTGATGATTTCCATCTGTTTAGTTTTAAAAGAGTGCTTGTTTCAACTCAAAACACACAAAAAAATTAAAACCTTGAAAGCTAGTTTATGAAGGAGACATAAATCACCTTGTAAAATGACTCATGTTGGTATATTGTATGGCTAAATGATAAAGTAAATGCCAGACCCAGAAAGCAAGGCAATACATTTGGCAACACAGGCAAGAAGTGTTGTTCTCCTGTAAAATTAGAGGAAGAAAAGATAGGAAACAGAACAATTCTTAGGCCAGAGGGGAGATAGAATGGAATTTAGGCAAGAGTTCCTGCTATTCATTACTTGGTTCACTTTAGTAAAAGTTTATGTAGTCTGAGAGACAAAGTCAGACACATAAAATGATTAGCAAGCAGTTAGCTAAATTACAGCCTATAAGCCAAGCAGAGAAGTTCAGAGAAAGGGGAGATCAGGGTTGACCAAAGTGGATGGAGAAGACTTCATTTAGAAGGTCAATAAGTAAGCAATTCTTGAGCATGTGCTATTTACCAAGAGGTCTCATGTGAAATTACTAAAGAAGAAGTTATGGATAATCTCTGGCTTGAAGGAGTTAAAAAAAAAAAAGATTTAAACCTATTTTAAGTTGGAGGGGGGGCATAATTTTCTTCCTTCCTAAAAATTGCTACATTTTATTGATGCCTTTTGTCTTTATATCATTCTTTCCCAACCCCATATTAAACCTCCTTTGTGATAAAGAAAAAGAGTTAGGCAGAAAACAACCTACTCATATGACATACCACGTTCTTCCCTTATGTTTCTCTAACTTTTGTCATGAGGAAGGTGTATTACTTGCTTTCAGGAATTTTCATGGGTTTTTGAACCATATAGAGATCATATTCTTTTTCCATATCTTTCCATTTTTGTAATTATATTTTATTCCTTTGATTTAACCTATTTTCTTTTGGATCAGTTCATACAAATCTTCCCATGTTTCTCTGAATTGCTTATATCCATCATTTCTTATATCTAATAAAAATCTATTATATTCATATACTACAGGGTTCTTAAAATTATTTTGTAATGAGAAGACACTCATTTTGTTTCCAGTTCTCTGTTACCATAAAAAGGGTTGCTATGAATATTTCAGTTTACCTATGGTTTTATTGTCTCCTACCTTGGAATGTATGGCCAGGAGTGGTCTTGCCAAGTCAATGCACATCAGCTACTAGTTGCTTTTTAGCATAACTCTAGAACTATTATGTGTAAAAGGACTCATTGAAGGCTTTGATGTGGACTCAGGAATAGGAGAAACCATTTGGTATTTATTGAATTCATCAGGGTTTGTAAAAATTCCCATTCTTTGCTACAACTTCTGCAGTATAAATTGCATCTCACTTTCCAAGTGCCTTTGCCAGATCTTTGGTGGGGAAATGCTTGGCTATTGATAAGCTGTTAATGTTTTCTCTGCAAACAGAAATGATGTTAATCCAGAGGAGATAGCATAAAATATGGTACCAGGGTTGACCAGAGTAATCTATCAGTTTTTTCAACAAACATTTATTAAGCTTTTTGATGAAAGAACATTGTAAAGCAATTCAACAGAGCCAACTCTGTGATAATTATTAGAGGGACCACTTTGTTCTGTTACATCTACCCTCACCTTCCAGTCTCACCTCACATTTGTCTCTTCATTGGTTTTGTGCTCCAGCCAAAGTGGACTGCTCCATAGTCCCAGAATACATAACTGTACCATCCTGTCGCTTTGCCTGCCTTCATGCTGTTTCTTGTACCTCATTATTCCTTTTTAACTGCTGAATTTCTATCCACCGTTTTAAAACTAAAATCACTTCCTGTTCCAGGAAGCCTTCTCTGGTGGCTTTTTCCTGTAAGTACCTTCTCCCTGAGACCTAACAAATCATTTTATTTTGTGGCTACCACATTTTCATGCTTTACTATATATTATAATTATCTATTTATGTGTCAACCCCCTACTAGGCTGGAAAGTCCTTAAAGGCAGAGAGGGTTACTAAACTCAGCCATTAGTTCAGTGCTTTGCACATACTAGATACTCAATTATTAGTTTAATTTGAATCTCCATGGAAGCCTGCAAAATTATCCCATGGCATTTTTTTTCCTTTCTTGTAAATTCCCATTCTTCATGTTGTTCATTACTTTTCCCTAACTTCCCAAGCAGGTCAGGATGTTGACAAAAGTTTTACAGCAATGAGAACTTAACAGAAAAAAGCAAAAAACTGCTGATACACCTTTTAATTCTTTCCTTTAATGGAATTTGGAGTCCAATATCAGGATATACCATTAAGACACAGAACAGATTCAAAGAATGTGCTCTATTTCCAGGTCTATTGTAGCTGCCATTCCAAACAAAATATGTATTACTTATCCAATTCACTAAGCACAAGTACAAGTAATCTGCCCTTTAATGGCCTCTCGAAATGACAGACCAAATGGCTTTGTGAAGGTCAAGTCTGATTTAAATTGTTGATGAATTAGTAGCTAATTCAGCATGATTGAATATTAATATGGAACAGTGGTAAGTAATGCAGTTTAAAGCTTAATGAGCACATTAATGAATAGGACAAAATGTTTTTTTTCTTTTCACCTCATGTATAAATTTAAAGTTTCCAGCTTATTGATAATTTGTTAATTTTTGATGGCTGTCCTTCCCTCCTACCCAGCCCAGTTTATGTGGTCAACATACAGTAGTGTATTGATTGGACTCCCCAGTTTCTAGAGCCCAGACACTTGAAGATCTGTCAAACATGATGCTATCAAATAGTTGAGATACTTTTGTATAAATCACTAATAAATTTAAAGGGGGGAAAAGCAATTAACATCTTATAAACTACACCCACTGAGATAAGCATTCCAATTAGAAATTTCATTATTTCTCTGGTCCGTTTTATGTAGAATAATGGGTTTTATTGCCAAATACCTGACAGCCAAATTGGAAACAAGCCACAACTGTCAAAGTATAACAGCTCTGACTATTTGAATCTGTTACAATGTGATGTTTCTCATGAAAATTTAATGAAGAGGGTGCTTTGAAAGAGGTTCTGTGCATAAGGGGGACGGATGGAATTTAATTACCCTTATTAAAAATAAGAAAGGAAAGCTCTTTACATACTCTATTCTATTAGTATGCAAGATAGATTATCTTTGTTGTGCACTTGTGTATATGAAAAAGGGACTCTGGAGTGTTCTTTATGAGCCTAGAAGGGAAGGAGAGGTCACACAAATGCATTAGAGTGTTTTTCTGCATGTCACAAGTCAAACCTTGTCAGGGATTCCCAAGGTAAAGACTTCACATCTTATAAATGGTTATTAAATCTAAATTTCTTTGGTAAGGGCCTAGAGCAAGTGGCCCAACAATCTAAGCCTTTGACACTTGCTATTGATTGGTGGCAGATATTGTGGCACTTAAAGAGAGATTCAAGTCCAGATGATAAATAGTGACTACTGGAACAATATTTATACACCTTCATGTTAGTAATGATTAAGTAGCCTCAGGTAGACAATAGGCTCTGAGGAATCACACAACAACATGCCTGCAACTCTAAGGTGCTGTTTTAATATAACTATATGGGCTTAACTGGGTTTTTAAAATAATTCACTTTGATTCAACAAAATTTCTTGTTGTGAAGGTGGCCTTGCTTATATCCATGGAGTATAAGTTCTGGTAGGTCCCATGAACTGAAAAGGCTTTTAAGATGGACTTGACTATTACTATGTCTGCTAGCCAAGGGCTAACTGAGCTTAGTATGGAGAGGAATGTCATTTGCAAAATATCAGATTCTGAGTGATGACATTTTTAGTGATAGTGATCCATGAATTAGACAAAAATACCGAATACCCTTTGCTCCTGGGCACTTCCTTCTGATGAAATGAAGAAGTTGAAGTCAGAACGGTGAAAAGATGACAGACGAATCAGTCATTTCTGTCTTCAGACATTAATTTTTATGACTGTTTGCAGAGCACTTTGCTAGGCACTGGGGAAGGGACAAAGTTTAATTGAAGTAGGGTTGCAGCCTTCTTAGAGTCTACAGTCTAATGTGATGTGGCACAATAAGAACTGCAATCCAAATGAAAGCAGTTTAAGTGTAAGTGGGGAGAGGGAAAGGCACTGTTTCTTCCTTCCACCCTTTTTCCAATGCTTAGCATAGTGCTGGGTACCTAGAAAAGCATTTAAGAAGTGCTTTCTTGTTGTTGATTGATTTTTGATTGATCCTCAATTGCTGGTTTATTGATCTGTGCAAAGTCCAAGGCAGGAAAAGACATTACCAAGAAAGACTTCTTAGAGGAGGGGCATTTGAATCAGGCTTTAAACAATGATTGGGGAGAGAGGAGGGGGGAAGGGAGGGGAAGGATGAGGGGAGGGTTGCAGGGGGAAATTGGGTAAAACAAACAAAATCTATAAGCTCTGCAAAGTCTCCTTGAAAATATCCCTCAGTTCTAGGTGAAGAAGGTAATTTAGTTGACATTGGACTACTCCAAGTAAATTATTTTTATCCTTTGAAGCAGTATGTGTCAATAGCTGCCAGGCAAGATGCTTGATAATATAACTTGCATGCTATAGCAGCTATTGATCTTTTTTTCAAGCAAGATTAAAGCTGCTACATAGATGTAAAAACATTGACAAAACCTTTATAGTCATAAAGAGCAGCCTGATGAAATTCAAATGGCCTAGATTGTTATTATTAGCATAACCTGCTTTCCTAGGTATCTCTCTCCACTGATTTTTTGTATATTTTGAAAGGTAGTCTCTGGCTAGATTTGTGACTCCAGAATAATTTCTGACTCTTGTCCTTGAGGAATCAGAATGGGACATTAGGAAGAGCATAAGATTTAGGGTCAGGACTTGGGTTAAAATCCTCTTTTGCCAATAACTATCAGTGTGACCTCGGACAAGTTAATTAACATCTCTGGGTTTTAGTTTTCAAATCTGTAAAAGGGAGGAGGGGTTTATAGTACCAATGCAATATTCACAGCACCAACAGTGACTGTAAATATGTTGGCATAGTTCTCAATTGCAAAATATAAGAGACTCTCCATATAGAAGCCAGAAGCAAAATATTTATTCAGATACCAGAAAACCAAATCCCAACACCAGGAAACCAAATTCATCATAGCAACATAGAAGTAATTATACCACAATGCAGCAGAGAACCATACCATCTTTTAGTCTTCCCAAGAACCAACACTCACGAGTCTAGCTGTCACCTTGCGTGCATCCTCTCTCTCCCACCATCTAGCTTCTCTGATTCCCAGCTTCCTGTGGGCTCTGCTCCACCCTTCAGCAGAGTCCTCCCACCACAGTTCCATGTGATTACATTCAGCCTGTTAGGGGGCAGGGAAGATCTTCAAATTCCCTAAGGCTTGTTAAGCAGCAGGGAAGATCTTCAAATTCCAATTACCATTACAAGGTTGAACAATCACTGGTATCCAAATGAAATTTAAAAGGGACCACTAAACTATATATAAGGATCCCTGTTGCCACATATTGACTTAGAAAACTACATTAATATTTTCTGTGTTCTATTGTTATTTATTTTCTCAAATATTTCTCAATTACATTTTAATCTGGTTCAGACCAAAGTCAGGAGTGTTGCAGATTATGGTCCCTGCTGACCCTGTGTTGAACATCTCTGGCTTATATGACCTCAAGAGTTCTTCCCAGCTCTAAAATAAATGATCTTATGATTCTCTTTGAATATAATGTTACATGTATGTATATGTTAGTGTACATTCATAGGGTCTCTTCTCACAGGCCATTCTTATCTATACATTCCAGAGTCGTTATTGTGCTTATAGAACTAAAAGATTATAAATGAATATAGAATACTTTCAAATAATCCATAGAACCAAATTTGACAGATAGGTCACAAAGATATAGGTTATCACAAGATCCTTTAGCATTCACTAAGTCAGGGTTATCTGGGGATGAACTCTGGATTAAAGATACACACATACACACACACACATATAATTTCTTTAGTCCTTAAAATATACAAGGCATTGTCACATGGGTTATCACATTTGCCTTACATTTTAAAAAATGTTTTATTGTTGCTGTTCCATCTCAGTAACACCCCTTACCAAAATTCTTTGTGATAAAGAAAAATAAAGTAAACAAGCATCATAGCTACCACATCTGATTATGTATGCAGCATTCTATATCTGTAGCCTCCTATCTCTTTCCCTAGAGGCAAGAAGTGGGCATCTTCATCTGACTTCTTCAACCTTTAATATGAATTTATATATTTAATTTATATTAATAATATAATATATATAAATAATAAAATATATCAAAGTAAAATAATTTAATATGAATATGCCTTTAATAAGAATTATGCCTTTTAGTGTTATCACTTATGTTGCTGTGATCAGTGTATGCAATGTTCTATTTTCTTTGATTTGTATCAGTTTATACAAGTCTTCCCAGAATCTTCTACATTTCTTTTTTTTCATTGCTTCTTACAGTATGATAGTGCTGTGTTACTATCATAGATGTTGCTAACTTAATTCGGTACTCATAATAATTTTATCAAGAAGACTGGATAAGTATTATAATTACTTTGTTATATTTTTGAAAGAATATGATGGTCTCATTCCTCAAATATGTAGGGAATTGAGTCAGATTTGTAAAAATAAGATCAATTATCCAATTGGTAAAAGTCAAATTATATGAACAGGTATTTTTCAGGATATATTAAAACTATCAATAGGGGCAGCTATGTGGCACAGTGAATAAAGCACCAGCCCCGGAGTCAAGAGGACCTGAGTTCAGTTCCAGCCTCAGACACTTACACACACACACACACACACACACACACACACACACACACACACACACACACAAACTAGCCATGTAACCTTGGGCAAGTTACTTAACCCCAATTGCCCTCCACAAGGCAAAAAAAAACCCCAAAAACAAAACAAAACAAAAAAAAAGAAATTGACATATTGTTCACTTTCTCAATGGATACAGGAAGAACTAAAGAGAGGGAGAGAATTTGGAACTCAAAAATTCTTTGGGAATGATTAAAAATAATAAATTTATGAAAAATGAATATGATGACTCCCTTGTTGGATTTATAAGGTGACATGGACACAAATAGCACAGAACAAGACGGGAAGAATTGTGACCTGCACTGGTGCAAAGAGTACCCCCCTGATGTTCAATAACTTATTAAAGTAGTATAGTGTTTAGAATGATAAAACTCAAGCAAATATAGCACTTTACACTTTAGCAGGCAAGTCTTCACAAGAATCCTGCAAATTAAACCATGCAGGTGAAATCATCCTCACTTGACAAATGGAGACCTTGAGAGTCAGAGGTGTGAGTGACTTATCCAAGGCCAGATGACCAGTAGTTGACAGAGACTAGCTCAGGTCTTTTGACTACCAGCCACTAGAGTCCTGTTTCCATTCAAACACACTGGAAAACACATATAAGAAAGAAAATGAAGAAACAATTCCCATGGGATGATTCCGACACTTGCCATGATAGAATCCATGCCTCTCTGAAAGTCTTGCCACTAGGTCTTGATTAGGCTAAATAAGTGAATTAACTGAAGTGGCTATATGTATTTGAATTTGTACTACTTGAAGGTCTAATTATGTAAAATCTGATCTTTGGTTCCAACCCAATGGAAATATGCAGTGCAAATTCAAGTAATGCAAGCACTCTGAGGGAATCACTGTTCAAACTAATTGGAACCTTAGCTATACTACAAAGTTGATGGAAAAAAGAAAAATCCATCTATTTATTATAGCTGCCATTGGTTGAATGGAAGTTGTGATATGTTTTTGAATCCTGAAATATTTCACACAACTCTTTCACGGAACAAAAGTGTTCACTCTGTGTCTTGTCCAAATCACACTTTTGTATAATTTTAGTGTACCTATCTCATTCCTCCAGTGGTTACACAGAGTGTGATTTTAAAAATTTTTGGCTAGACCCACTGCCAATCAACTGTCATGAGATAGGAATATGCTTGGGACATTGTTCAATTGTAATTTTTTGAGACTTAAAATCACATTTTGATGGAAGAATGGAAAGGACTAAAAAAATGTCTTTTAGATGGTCTGGGGGGAAGAATAATCTAGACTTGGGGGGATTGTATTTTATTAACCTTTAAGAACGTGGAGTACCTTGAGAGACAGAAAAATTATCTTAAGAGGCTAGTATTCTCTCTGTCTTGAATCTCTTAATGTTCTAGACCAATGATGTCAAATTCAAATAGAAAAGAATTCCTCCATATATTGATATAGAAAACCACAAATTAACATTATCTATATTGTATTTAATTTATTAAACCATTCCCAATTACATTTTAATTGGTTCCAGGCTCTACTGGGCCAGAATTTGGTATCTCTGTTTTCCTCTATCTAGCATGCAGCTGAAAAATATATCTTTCTAACACACTCGTCTTACCATGTCACTTCTCTACTTAAAACAGCAACATCAAATCTTCATTAGCCCTCTATTGCCTACAAGCTAAATTACACATTCTTTAACTTATCATTTAAGGCTCTCTTATTTTTTCTGCCTTATTTCACATAACTACCATTGACATACTCATGTTTCATCCAAACTGCATTACCAAGTTGTTCACCCTGTTGCCTCCTACTTTCATCTACTTTTCATCTACATTTGCATCTACTTTCTATTCCCCAAACCCAAAATATATTCCATCCCTATCGCTTTGATCCTCTTAAAATCTCTTTAAAACCCAGGTTAGATAACCCTTCTTCATGAAGCCGTCCTGATTCCCACATAAAAAAATTTGCATTTCTCTTATCAAATTTTCATAGCATACTTGTTTGGATCTTTGATTTGCCCCATCCCAATCTATTTCATATTTTATGTTATTCCTGGGGTATCACTTTGTCACAGAAAGTGCCCCTTCCCTAGTTTTAGTGTATGTTGTTTGTCTTCATCCTGTCTAACCTATTGGTCATCAAACCCAATCAATAATTTATTGTTTGTATCATTTGTTTATTTATTGTTGTGTATATTTATTGTTGTATGTATTTATTTTCATGAGTCAATGAGAGAACTCTGTTCATTCAAAGTAAAGGCATTGAATTATCTCACCCAGTTAAAAAAAAAAAGCAGTAGACTACCACACCCCCTAAAAACCTATGTCACACTTTTCCCACAAGTATAAACACCATGAATTGAAAGACTGAACATACATAGGGAACATGCCTAAGGGATACATAAGTAGGAGTACTAATGGTCATTTCCATTAAAATTCAAAACTTTCATGTTAGTCACTAAAAACAATAAAAAGTATACACACATAGGAAATACATATGTAGGGACATGGTACATAGGAGGCTATTTGTAAAGAGACAAATCTTCAGTGCTACAGGGATACTCATGCCTCCAAATACTTCTAGGGGCTCTGTATTCTTTGCTCACTGCTGACCCTTCTTCTCTTGATTATTTTTTTTTCTGCTACCTCTTAAGCTTCAAGTGGAATCTTCAACTGAGGTTCTCCCTGTCCCCATAAAAGGAACAGAGTTTGCCATCTCTCATTCATCTTAGAACCCAGAGGCTAAACTTCAGTAATCTTAGGAAGATAGAGTATATATACTCTGAGACTAGGATATGAAATGCAATGAATTATAGATCATTTTATCTCTAAAACTAAGGCTTGTTGAATTGAGTTTGTTCAGCATATATTTGTCTTTTTTTTCTTTTCTGTATGTTCCAGAGGATCAGATTCCCCGGGGCTTCCCTACCATAGACATGGGCCCACAGTTAAAGGTGGTTGAGCGTACTCGCACGGCCACCATGCTCTGTGCAGCCAGCGGTAACCCAGATCCAGAAATCACTTGGTTCAAAGATTTCCTACCTGTGGACACAAGTAACAACAATGGACGCATCAAACAGTTACGATCAGGTAGAGTCTTGTTACTGTTTCAACTAACGCCTACAGATTTTTCCCCCTTTCACTATTATTTTCTTTTATTTTAATTTTAGGCAATGATTTTTCTTCCTCTTTTCTTCTCTGTTATTTAATGTGTTGTCCATTTCTGTGATGTTGTCATAGCCTGTATCAGAGTCTGTCTCTCTTTCTCTCTCTTCTCTCTGTCTGTTTTGCAGCTTCTGTTTATTCCACATTGCTCACTGCTGTGACTGTATTTTTTGATAATTTTTTTAACTGCTCTTTTGCAGTATTTGGTGAATCCATTTTCTTCTCTTTCTTTCTTCTTTCTTTCTTTTTTTTTTGACAAATTTATTTCAACATTGGACTTCATTCAGAACTTGTAAGGAGTACCAATGGTTATTTCCATTACAATTCAAAACTTTCATATTAGACTCTAAAAACAAATTAAGAAAAGGTGTGGTTTGTGCTGTCTTTTCCATATTTGAGCTCTCCAAAGCTTAGCAAGTTTGGACACATCTTCTTTCTTCTCACTAATACATAAAACACAGATTTTTTTTTCCCCATGTGTATAACCAGATATATTTTTAAAAGTTCTGTCATAACCCATGAAAGCAAGGGGCCTTTTCCCCCTCTGAACAAGAATTTTCTAACATATTAGCCACAGTAGTGTGCGCCCACGCAAAAGCTTTTTGAACCCCTCAGTGTCTGGATCTACAGAAGCCTGCTGTGGTGTAGACTCCAGCTTTTGCTGCTCTCTCTTTCTCTCTCTCTTTGCCCGTTGCCCTTCCCCCATTAGTCCTTCCTTCTCCCTTCCTTCCTCCCCAGTCCCCAGGTTTATTCTTTTGTTCTCTTTAGATTAGAGGGGGAAAAAAGATAATTCTAAATTTAAGTGTTAAAACCTATCCCCAGATAATGTCACGGGGACTTAGAATAAGCTGTTTACCTTGGCGTTAGTAATAATAATATTGGTGTAGAATAGTTCTTAACTGCCTGTCTTCCCAGAATTCTCAGCTTTTGACCTGTCCTGTGATGTTAAACCGTCTTGTTAACTGCCTCTTTGCTTGTTGTCAGCAGAATTGTATAGATTGACCTGTTAATGTAAATTAAGAATTAATTATTCACATGTGACATAGATTATTTAGTATATAAAGCTTTAACTCTGAAAACTTATTGCCAAATTATAAGGAATATAATAATATTTTTATGCTGTCTTTCTTCTCTCCGTATTTAAATCTCCAGAATCTATTGGTAAGTGCTTAGTTCTGAAGCGCACTTCACCCCCACTAATTTCCATATTCAGAATATTATTATAATATTATTATTATTAAAATGCATGGCATGCATTTTACTAACAGTCAGTGTAGTCACCAGATCTCTAGTAGCGCACACACGCACACCTCCACAGAAATGTTATCATAGAAACACTTGTCTAGCAGAAACAATACACAAGTATCACATAAATGTAGTGTAGAAATTGCATTATATAACCTCAGATGCAGTGTTTGTTTTGAGATAGCTCTCAGTATACCCTATATAGTATATATATATATATACCTAGCTATATATATATTCATATATACACTTAAATAGATTGTCCAATATTTTTTCTGAAAAATTATTATTGTAAAGTCTTTTTAGATGCATATGAGGCCTATGCAATATATTTCTAACCCTATGTAGATATAACCTAAGATCTAAGAATTCAGTTGCTAATCTTGAGACAGGCTATGCTGCCTATTGGGCCTTTTGCCTTTTTGTGGTACAATGCAACTTGCTTTGATAACCTAATAATAATATCTAATATATTCCTGTTTTACCAGTATAGTAATTCAAGTTTCTTTTTAAGACCTTATTTAATTCTGTAAATCTAATTTGATTCTTCTTCCAAAGCCCTAGCCTCCTTCTTCTCGTACTAATGCTTCTTCTTTCTAATCTTATTTGCATTCATATTATCCACCCAGGTGGTACACCAATAAGAGGTAAGAGTGATGAACTAACGTTCACAGAATGATCTTACTCATTCTTTCTGTCCTTTCATCCTTCTCATCTTTGTCCTGTTTAAAGAAAACATGCTAAAATGTCCGTCATCTTTATTTTTTCCTTTGTCCTGTTTGGTTATGATCAGTGACTCTCATCTTGTGACCTTTAATTTTCTTTTTTCCTTTCTCTTTTGTTTTGTTCATTTGAAAAAAAAAGATAATTTAATTTGTGATATGCTTCAAAGAAAGCATATCCAGGTCTTTTGGCCATAGACCAGTCACAGCGTACCATCTGTCCCTCTCTTTATTTTTTTCTTTTTCTTCTTTTTCCTTTTTCTTTTTTTCCTCTTTTTTTTTGTCCAACTGGAGAAAAAAAAAAGAT
>NW_027185799.1:22970430-22972810 GCF_028583685.1 Petaurus breviceps papuanus
ACACGTGTGTCGCTATGTCAACCCTTGGTGTCATTGAAGCAATAGCACAGATCACAGTCAAAGGTATGTTGAATTCCCTGTCTGTGTTTTTTGCTTGCATTCTAGGTATCATTAGTCAACTTGAAAAGGCACTTTAGGAGAAAATAATTAACTTCTAAACATATTCTTTCTGTGTACTTTGGCTTTTAATGATAATTGGCAAAACATCTCTTTAAATGTATTCCCTAGCTTAATAATCACCCCTATCACTCATTTATTTTTTTTTAAAGCAATCAGGGTTAAGTAACTTGCTCAAGGTTACACGGCCAGTTATTTCTGGGTGTGGTGCTGAGTATCTGAGCCTGGATTTGATCCAGGTCATCCCGACACTGGAGCCAGTACTCTTACTCGTTGAGCCACCTGGCCGCCCCTAAGCAATTGGGGTTAAGTAACTTGCTCAAGGTTACACGGCCAGGTGTTTCTGGGTGGGTGCTAAGTGTCTGAGCCCGGGATTTGATCTCCAGGTCTTCTCAACACTGGAGCTGGTGCTCTTACTTGCTGTGCTACCTGGCCGCCCCACTATCACTCATTTATAACTTAAATGACTGTGTCCATAATTTAAAAAATACTTCTTTTGATATACCAAAACTTTGGTACTATAGATGTCCTTCAGGTAGAACTAAATTGACATGGAATGAGATCAATTAAAGTCATTTAAAATAAAAATCAAAAATAACAATTTTTCTATATTATTTCTCCTTTGAGATTTTATCAGATTGACAAGTAGTGTATAATTTCAAATTAATCCTAAATGTTTTCTGTTCTTAGTATCCAGTGTTTCAGACAGTGCCTAGCATGTAGTAGGTGCTTAATAAAGGTTTTTTGATTGTTTGATTTTTGAGAGAAGGGTAATTTGTTTTAATACATTGTCTATATGATGAGTGAACATACTTCAGTTTGGGGATAAAAAGGCACTTCTGATTGCTACTGATGCTTCTATCTTCTTGATTTTCATCTGTTTAACTAATTGCAGGCAGTTCCTGTGCCTTGGCAAACTTTTTCCTGTAAACTGCATCGCAAAATGATTTTAAAGTATTTGTCTAGAAAGACAATGATAAAATTGGGTGTTACATTCCCAACCCAAGTCTCAGCATCAAATAAATCATAGTATGGTCAACAGTGTCATAAAAGCAAAGATACAACTGGAACCTCAATAATAATTTAAAACAACTACATTATTCTCTGAGTCCTCTAATATAGATGTAAAGATACTATTATGTACTAATTGTACAAGGTAACTTATATCTTAATGAGTACATATGGAATATTAAAGTAGTTTCATCATAAATATGCAGAAATGAATTGTTAGCTACAACAGTATTGAGTGTTTAATGAATAGTGATTTACTTGTATTCTTAGAATTTAGAAGGGCTTTTGGAATTCTAGCTGTCAGCAACAGCAGCATCTGTGGGTCTGATTCTTTGCTCTGCTATTTATTACCAGTGCAAGCCTTGACTCAGTCTCTTTACTTGTATGCACTTTAGTTTCTTCATTTGTAAAATGAAGTTTGATTATTTGATCTCTATAGTTCCTGCCAGCTCTTATATTACATGCTCACATTTACCTCTGATCTCACATTTCTTCCTTAAGCCTTTGTTCATTCTTGGGAAAATAAATTTGGTAAATTCCATATGATGTTATAATATGAAGCAAGTGATGTGAATTTTTTATCAATTAATTTCATTTATTTTATTTTTTTTAAGCCTTGCCCAAGCCTCCTGGAACTCCTGTTGTGACAGAGAGCACTGCAACAAGCATTACCTTGACGTGGGACTCGGGGAATCCTGAGCCAGTTTCTTACTATATTATTCAGCACAAACCTAAAAATTCTGAGGAAGCTTATAAAGAAATTGATGGGGTGGCAACAACACGCTACAGTGTTGCTGGTCTGAGCCCCTACTCTGATTACGAATTCCGGGTGGTTGCTGTCAATAACATTGGACGAGGTCCACCTAGCGAGCCTGTCTTAACTCAGACCTCAGAACAAGCACCTTCTAGTGCCCCTCGTGATGTGCAGGCTCGAATGTTGAGTTCAACCACCATTTTGGTTCAGTGGAAAGAACCTGAGGAACCCAATGGGCAGATCCAAGGGTATAGGGTTTATTACACCATGGACCCATCTCAGCATGTCAACAACTGGATGAAGCACAATGTCGCCGACAGTCAGATCACTACTATTGGGAACTTAGTGCCACAGAAAACTTACTCCGTGAAGGTCTTGGCTTTTACCTCAATTGGAGATGGTCCCCTTTCAAGTGACATTCAAGTCATCACTCAGACAGGAGGTAAGTTGGCAGGAACTTCAGGAAACTCTCTCTCTCTCTCTCTCTCTCTCTCTCTC
>NW_027185799.1:22972910-23077097 GCF_028583685.1 Petaurus breviceps papuanus
TCTCTCTCTCTCTCTCTCTCTCTCTCCTTTCTCTCTCTCTCTCTTTCATTTTCTTAGGAGATAGTGACAAGCTAGGATTTTTTTATTTTTGTATAAATGTTCTGGGAGATAGTCTACATTTAATTGTCTCTGAATTTTCATATGATTTTTTTTATTATATCAAGAAATTTAAATATAAAATAATAATCTGTCAAAAAGAGCAGGACTTGAAACAAGATAGTTTAGCTAATTCTTAAATTTGGAAAATACATGGAATTCTACATTTCTTAGCCTTAAGATAAAAGGAAAAGCTCATAGTCTTACAACTTTTACTTTCTGACAAGAGGAAGCATACAGACTTGTTTTTAGAAAATTTACTTTGCTGGAACTAAATTGAAACAGGGATTTATATCATAGATCTTTTTAGAAAGACATTGAATGGCCTTGTGAACAATATCTTCAGCCAGTTTTGCAGAATATATAGGAATATGTTTCAAACAAATGAATGTTATACTTATCTTTTATAAAAGCAATGTGTGGGGAGGCTAGGTGGCGCAGTTAATAGAACATTGGCCCTGGATTCAGGAGGACCTGAGTTCAAATCTGGCCTCAGACACTTAACACAAAAACTAGCCATGTGGCCTTGGGCAAGTCACTTAACCCCAATTGCCCTCCAAAAAGCAAAAAAAAAAGAAAGAAAAAAAGCAATGTGTGAGTTGTTAAAATTATTCTCAGTAATAATATAATAATTATAATAATGTAATAAGTAATAACAATAATGGCTCCTATTTGAAGTCCTGATCTAATAGAATACAAGCAATTTTTTTTATTTTTTTTTTTATATTTCCTCCAGTGCCTTGTACTATAACATTTAATGAATAAACGAGTGAATGAATGTACAAATGGAAGAGTATTTCAAATTACTTGTAATTATACAAAGACAGAGTTTGGAGAATTCAAGTAAGAAGATAATTGACATATAGATTAGATTATTCTCTCAATATTAGGTCTCTTATAGGAGATTCAAACAGGGACTAATACTCATTCAACTATCAGAGCCTCTAAAAAGTGTCAGAAGTTTACAATGTCTACAATGAAAATTAAAACGAGAACTGTGAGTCTCAATAATTAAGACATTTATATAATCATTTATATGCATTCTCTCATTTGATCCTAAGATAGCCTCTGAAGAAGATACTATGGTTAGTATTAGTCCAGTTTTGCAGATAAGGAAACTGAGGCTCAGAGAAATTAAGTAACCTACCAAAAGACACACAGGTAGTGTTAGATACAAGGTTTGAACTCACTGCTCCGCTGACTCTGTATCTAACAGTCTTTCCACTAAACCATACTGTCTCTACTTCAAGTCCTAGATGAAAGAGGGTCAGAGCTTAATTCCCTTATGGAAGCTTAAAATCAGGACTTAATCTTCCTAATATTATGACATCCATAAATATAATTTGCCTTTTACCTATTGATCTTTAATGGTGGTTGAATGTAATGCACATACATATATATATATTACATATATACACACATATATACATATACACATATGTGTGTGTTTTATATGTGTGTGTATATGCATACACATATATATGTATACTTATCCAATTATTTATTTTGAATTTGATATGTTTGTGGCATTTTCAAGGGTGAAAATTGTTTTTGCAGCCATGTTTGTAAAAACCTGTTATTCCCCCTATTGCTTTTATTAGTATTGTTATCAGTTTATTACTAAAGAAGATACTCATTCCTTGTTCATTTCTTCTTTACTCCTTACTTTCTGCAGAACTTGTTTTATTTTGCTGACATGGCATGATGCTAGAAACAGGGTGTTCAGCATATGGCATTATGTATTTTCTTAGGGAAGGTATATTTCCTAAATTTTATCCAAATATCAGTCTCTCTTGGTGCTGCCAGGATTTCAGTGGCCTTCTAGACTTTCCTTATATTTCTCTCTTCTGCCTTAATATCCTTCTTGTGCAGCTTATGAGAAGTAAAATGCCTTCTATATGATAACTTTTTACATGTATCAGTGGGGAAAATGGCATGAAGGTGATGAAATTTTTCTCTAGGGTGATTTTTTACCTTAAGCTTTTTTTCTCTTTGGGGATAAATATAAAACTATATTTTATATTTTCATGGCTATTAAAGTTGTAACAGTTGAAGAAAAGAAATGTGAAGCCCTACCCGTGATAGGAGGGTTATAAAGGAAACAAGATACTCCTCCCAGGTTAAACTCATCACATCTAATCTATCACCGTGCTGCTAACTCAATCCTTGCCTGACACCACCTCCCTCAGCTTCCTCTCTCCTCTGATTTGGAGGGTTAGGGAATGGAATACTAAACTCCTTTCAGTGGCTTCCTTTATAGAGGGCAGAAACTGGACTGTGTATCTGCTACTGTTCTTGGTTTCAGCTCCACCAAATAAGATGTCCCTCATACCAGGTGCCCTCTGATCTCCCTGCTGTCCTCTCCCCGCCACAATTCCCTGCCCCCTTTTTGTATGTTGTTTCCTTCTATCAGATTGTGAGCTCTTTGCAGGAGAAACTGGCTTTGTTTTTATAAATTGTATCTCTAGGGTTTAGTGCAGTATCTGGCATGTAGTAGGCACTTAATAAATGCCCACCGGATATTGGAGAGAAGGGTATATATTTTTAAGATCAGTATCAAAAGAAAATTTAGCAAGAGGCATTTAGATTTTCAACTTCACCTCCGTTTTGTTAGTGAATACATTTTTGTCCTCACTTATCCTAAGTTTTGCTTTGCCCATATTCTTTATACTTCTGAGGTAATCTTAGTGTTAGAAAGGCAGTTTGGATATTCAGTGTGGGGAAGATTGTGCATGTGAGGTTAGATATGCTGTTCAAAAAAAAATTGACCTCCTATCAGTGGTGCTGGTCTTAAATTATGAGGAAGGGTATAGATGATACTGAAAGAATATAGGATGAAATGAAACGAAAAGAAGTAATAAGCACAACTTATAATGGTAAGGGTAGGAGTAAATTTTCTCTTATGGAGCTTTAAAACTTACTCATAATATAATTGTCTCTGTAGCCACAATATTTGGCACAGAGTTCCGTTGAACCATGATGACCCTTTGTATCATGGTGGTAGTGGTGGAAACCTGGAAAGCCTGTGTCCTCGGAAGCCTTTGCTTTTGTACAAGTATTATGATCATTAAGCAGGAAAATGTTTGAGAATTTAAAAATAAATCTCATTCATTTCACAGCTGTTTCTAGGATTTTCTTTTTTCTTTTTGCCTTTTTTTTTCTTTTAAATATGAGTTACACATGCATTTGGTTTCAATATGACAAAATGACTCCTTGGGATGAGCCATCTCTAATTGAAGTTTCCCTTTCCAGGAAGTCTGAGTAGTTTTACCCTCTGGATGAAGATTAGGCAGGGATTCATCTTTGTACTAAGAAACTAAATACTGAATTTAGGAAGAAAAGATATTAGTATGGTATGCAGGCATTGTAGAGTGCAGAGCTCCAGATAATAAGAAAGATTTGGTTTAAAGTGTCATTAAACTAAATTGTCTGGTGAAACGCTTTAAAAGCAAATAGATGACTTTAGGGGGAACCCACTCGCATATGAAAACTTTAGTTAAAACTACTATCAAGTAGTTTAGCTATCAATATTTTAATTCTTAAAAGGAATATGAGTTTAACCTAACTCTATATACTCTAATGTACTCTAATTCCTATAAAAGTGGTTATGGTGGTAGATGAGGGTCTCAGGAAGGGCCCCAAAGAGTGAGAAAATTCAGTTCACTTCAGCAGGGGTTTCTCAGGTGCTTAATGTGCACAAGTCACTCTACTAGGCTCTAGGACTACATGGGTGAGACAAGATAAAAAAAGAGAGAGGAATAATTTTGTCAGAGTGGTCACTTATTTTATTGTCTAAGATTAAGAGCAAAACAGAAACAGGATAAATAATTAAAAAGTAATTAGAGTTCCAAGGTGTTTTCACTCACTATTTAATTTTCTATTAACATCAGAAGGGGAGTATTTACCAACCAAGTTTTATCTTGATAGCAACCTATTAATAAGATGTGTATGACACATTTACTGCCAAGCTATATTTATATTCAGTGTGATACAGCTTTTATTACATGTCATCTATTCAATTCAACAAAGATCTCTTAAGTACAAGGCAGTGTTTTGGCTGTGAGATGAAAAATGATGCAATCTCTTCCCTCAAGAAACCTACCATCTAATGCAGCTGGGGGGTAGATGAGTAAGCAGGGGCGGGGCTGCTCTGAGGCAAATGACAGGTACATAATTAAATTTAATACAAAGTGCCATAGGGACAGCATTAAGAGAACTGGCCAAAATGACTTAAGAAAATTTGAGGAAGAAGATTGTATTTTCTTCCTTATAAATGGGAAGTTAAATTGCACCAGGGAAAGAGTTTAAGTGTATGTTTGTGGATGCATCTATGTAAGTACACAGGAGGGTTTATGCACACAATGTGTGACTCCTTGTCACAACTCTGACTCTCCAGATGTGAAGCTTTTAGTGATACCTTGCTCTTCGCTCCTATGGACTTTTCTTTTTGGAACAAATTATATTCCCTTTGCTTTCCTATTTCCTAGCTTGTTTATGTTTCCCTCTATTCTCCTTCCTTGATGTCTTATATCCTTTTATCTCCTTCTCTATGACTGAATGAATAAGTTAGGTCACCCACTGGGCAGATTCTTTTCCAAAAATATAGATACCCTATTCAAAAAATACTTTCCTCAGGCATCAAACTAATGAGAATTTTGAGGCCTATAATACAAAAAAGAAAAAGATGGTGTAGGAAATTGGAAATATGAATTAGGGATTCTTGTTGGCCTTAACCTTAAGCACTTAAACAGAATATGCACAGTATATACCTTTGAAATGAATTGACTTAAACAATGAAAATAAAGTGATGGCACATCAGAAGGACTCCTAGAAATTATTCTCTTCAATCACTTAGTCTTTTTTCTAAAGAAGAAACATTTTAGTGTGTCTGTGAGCTGTTCAGTGCATAAAAAAAATTGATCAAGATTAAACTGGAAGCTGCCCTTAGCACTTTGACCGGCTTCTAATATGTTGCTAATGAAATACATCTGAATTATAATGTAGAGTATTCTGGCCCTCTTCAGTTTGTTCATCTGTAAAATGGAGGGTGATAGATGAACTCCAAGGCCCCACAAAGCTGGTAATTTATCATCTGTTGTCATCGTCAGTCTTGCTCTAAAAGTTTTTATCAATAAGATGAGATTATCATTCTTGATATTAAAACACTGGACTATCTCTTTTATAATTTTATATTTTTACCAAAATCTTAGACATCATTTGTTGCTTAGTGTTGGGTTTTGTTTTGTTTTTTAATTGGAAAACTAAAAATATCCTCAAATTCTCCAATTGGGCTTGAGGGAATTAGAAACAACATCCAAATCAATTGAAAGCATATTTAAGTCTTCAGATAGTGGGGGAAATATATAGTTATTTTAGTCAGGAATTGACTTAATGGATAGGATTACTTATTTCTACACACAATTCAAACAAAGTTTTTGAAGAGTTTTAGACTTGCTATTCTCAACTGAAATATTATTTTATGGCTCATATAGAATTAAAAGATCATATGAGAAGATTATTGTATTGGAGTCCTATTAAACTACTGAAGACACCACAATAACAAGTGTATTGTGATGAGGCATGGGCTCTGGGAGCCGCCTCAAGCTCTCCTTAAGTCTTTGAGGTACAGGCTCTGGGAACCCCCCTTGAACTCTGATTGAATTTCATCCCATTTGATGAGTCATTTGCATGAGGCCATAAGTCTTACATTGTGGCTGGGCCCAAACCTCTGTTATTGGACTTCCCACCCTTGAGCCTATCAAAATGTCAATTCACCCTTGAACTGCCTAGCCCACCATTGTCTGTAGTCTCCTGGTAGCCTGCAACTGCCCACCCTTAATCACTCATTGACCTCATTAACTCCTCCTCTAGACCACCCCTAGATTCCTCCCACAACTTTCTGTATATAAGATCCCATTTGTCTCCATGTGTGTGAGAGCTCCATAGAATGACCTAGCACAGACTTAATCTGTTTTAATACAAGCAAAATTTTAATAAACTTTACTTTTCTTTGAGAGAAGACGAGTCAAATTCATTCGGCATGTTGGTATTTTGGGGCCTCCAGAGCAGCCCTAACCCTCCTTATGGGTAACTTCTTCATGTTGCAGTTGAATTCGGGCAAATGGGTCTTGAATCCGGGCAAATGGGTCTTGAATCCTACCTCTGTTTTTTTCAGACTTTGCATTCATGGCAAGACCCTTGACATGTCTGAGTCTCAGTTTAAGCATTTGCAAACAAAAGAGTAATAATACTTGTACTAACTCCCTGCTTTCCAGCATTTTGTGGGAAATGTCGCTTGCAACCTTAAAAGTGGAATACTCAGTTTAATGTTAAAAAGCCTTTGGTAATTACCTAGTTCTGCACTTGATGAGGTATAGGCTCTGGGAAGCCACTTGAACTCTCTCCTTGAATCTTCCTATTTGATGAAGCATGTGCCTGAGGCCAAAAGCCTGTCATTATAGCTTGATCCAAATCTCTTACTCTTACTAGTCTAGCCCTTCTTTGTGCAGCTACTTCCCACCCTTGAACCTCCCAAAATATCTATGCCCAAATCTGTTACCCTTAAACCAGCCTAGCCCTCAATTGCCTGTCATCTCCAGGTAGCCTCCAGCTACTTCCCACCCTTAATCTTTCATTATTTGACTCCTCCTGAAGACCCTCCCTAGATTCCTCCCACAACCTTTCTGTGTGTAAGATTCATCTTGCCTCCGTGAAAGAGCTGAAGAATTATCTAGCACAGACTCAGTCTATGTCAGATTATTCTGTCTACTTCTCCAATGCAAGCATCACAGATACCGAGGCTCCTTTAGAGTCTACCCATTATGGCGATCTATAATAAACTTTGCTTTTCTTTGGCTGAGAGAAGACTTGAGTCGAATTCATTCAGCAGGACTCAGCATGTTGATATTTGGGGGCCCTGTGCACCCCTACCCCTATACCTCATCATTTTATGGTTCCCTGACCTCAACACTCTGGCAAAGTACTGGTGGCAGGAATAAAAAATAAGTAAATAAAGTAGTCCCTACTTTCAAGGAGTTTCCTGTATTACCAATGATAGTGGTGGTGATCAGGAAGCTAGGAAGTATACTTACAAAGTAAATAGAAAATATAGACTGGACAATGGAAGTTCTGGCTGAGTTGGAGACCACGCTAGCACATGGTTTGGGTGGAGGACAGTTGGGGAAATGTGCAGGAAAGGCCTTTTATAAAAAGTAGAACTTGACTTAAGTCTGGAAGGCAGCTAGGGATTCCAGGATCTAGAGCTGAGGGAGAGAGAACATTCTATTCATGGAGGAAAGCCCATGCAAAGGCACAAAAATAGAAGATGGAATGTTAGGGAACTGTAAGTAGGTTACTTTGGCTAGATAGAACAATGAGTGCATGAGAGAGAGTCCTGGGATACAAGTTAAGTTGAAGTCAGGTTGTGAAAGGCTTTAAATACAAAGAAAGAAGCTTGTATCTTTATCCTAGTGTCAATAGGGAGCCATTGGAACTTTTGAGCAGAGGAGTTAAATGGTCAAATCTGTGCTTCAGGAATATTAATTTTTGTATAGAGGATAGGAGAGGTAAGGGTCATGGGCTAGAGAAACCAATTAGAAAGCTATTATAGTTGTCCAGACAAGAGGCAGCAAGAGTCAGGGCTAGGGTTGTGACTTGTATATAGAGTGAAAGGGATGGATGTGAAAAATGCTATGTATAGTGTTGAAAAACCTTGACAAGTAATTAGATAAGGCGGATAAGAAAGTCATCTGGGGATGACTGAGTTGACTGGAGTGAACTGAGTCACTCAGTGTGAACCTGAGTAACTAAAAGTATGGTGATGTTTCCAACAGGTATAGGGAAATTAGGAATAAGGGAAGACTTAGGGGAATGATAACACGTTCTATTTTGTACTTGTTAAGCATGAGATTCCTATAGGGACACCAGGGTGCAGATGTCCACTAGACTCAGGAAAGAAGGACTAAAGTCACCTGCATGTATATTTGAACCCAGAGGAGCTGTCTCCAGCATTCCTGTGAACTACTTAATTAAATATAAATTAAATTATTAATTAGTTGTATTCACTGAAGGTCTATAATCTGTGAGGTAATCTAATTCCACTCTTCCCTTGCATAATTAAATAGAAAATGGCATTTAAAGTACTTCCAATATGTTTACATTTTAAATGTTTTGGAATTGCTTAGGAAATGGAAAAAGAAAGGATGTAACTAAATTCAGCTTTTTTTAGGATGAATTACCCTGTTCCCCCCAAATATAATTTATTGTAAGGTCAGTGTAATCATCTTTAGGTGACTTAACAGATATTATTTTGATCATTGAAGAAGAGTGCAAAACTTATAACAGGGTTTGGAAATATTTTCATATTTGCAGGTAATAGAAGCAGAAGAAATGTCTTTAATATTAAGGTATAAACAGATGCTTCTAATTGTGCTTAAAGGTGATGGCTCTCCTTTACTCTTATATTCCTTTATCCTCATTAGATTGTAAACTCCTTGAGGGCAGAGACTGTTTTTTGCCTCTTTTCATATCCCTAGTGCTTAGCCCAGGGCCTGGCACACAGTAGGCTCTTAACAAATGTTAATTGATTGACTATATTCCTTAGTATCTTGCCTATGCCTTGAAAAAATGTTAGCTCCTTAGAAGGGAGGACCAATGTGTAGTACTATTTTTACCTTCTTCAGCATACCTGGAACTGTCCTCTGCACCCAGGGACTAAATTATTCCATGTGATGGGTTTTGAATTTAACTCTCACTGTAGATTTAGAAGTGCTTGAAAAGCCAAATTGAAGTAGAAGATACTATCCCTAACATACATTGGTGAATGATGATATATTTTAACCCCAGATCCACTTCTACCCCCAGTCCATCATCTTAGGCCTCATTTGGACAAGATGGATTCTTAGTTCTCTTTTAGCTCTGAGCTTATGTGATTCAATAAGGATAATAATAAATTACACCTTCCATTTCTCTCCTTTCCTCTTTTCAGTACCAGGCCAGCCACTAAACTTCAAAGCAGAACCTGAGTCAGAAACCAGCATTTTGCTTTCTTGGACACCCCCACGTTCTGATACCATTGCTAGCTATGAACTGGTTTACAATGATGGGGACCATGGAGAAGAGGTAAGCAATTGAGGACTTTTTTCATGAGTATGTCCATGGATAAATACTTTGATATTTGATTTTTTTTACAATGACCAATTATGTCAAAGGATTGTAGGGTAAAAATACCTGTCTCTTATGGAGCCTCTAGACCAGCAGTTATTAACTTTGATTGTATCACAGACCCCCTTTGGAAGTCTAATGAAACCCATGGACCCATTCTCAGAATAATATTCTTAAATGCCTAAAATAAAATATAAAGTATTAAAAAGGAAATCAATTATGTAGAAATAGTTATCAAAATATTAAGGAAAATACTTCAGATGCCAGCTAAGAACTGCGGCCTCAGAGAATCCCTGGTAGTCATAATGAATCTTTTAGACTCCTTTGCACAATACACTTATTACACCTGTGGGAGCTCTTTGCATTGTGATTTAGGAGAAAGAAAGCTGGATATGGGATTAAAAGACCAGATTTGAGTCCCAGTAATGCTACATATTAACTTGTGATCTTTGTCAAGAAATTTCTTCTTTGGGGACCTCAGTTTCCTTATTTGTAAAATAAAAATATTGAACTACATGATCACTAGGTTCCCTTCTGAGTTCTAAACCAAGGTTTTTAACCTTGTGTCTGTGAATTTTTTTTTAAAGCAGTTGGGGTTTTAAGTAACTTGTCTAAGGTTACACAGCCAGTTTTTTTGTGTGGGTGTTAAGTATTTGAGGCCTGAACCGATCCCGGGTCCTCCCTACTCCAGGGCCAGTGCTCTTACTCACTGTGCTACGTAGCCACCCCTGTCTGTGAACTTTAAAAAAATAATTTGTTAACTATATTTCAATATAATTATTTTCTTTTGTAATGCTACATATTTCATTTTATATACTTGCAAACATTATTCTGAGACAGGGTCCATAGGCTTCCCTGAACTGCCATGGGGTTTGGACCACAAAAAAGGTTATGAGCTCCTGCTCTAGGATTCTAATATTCTTATTCACTTGTCTCATTATTGCAAAATAACTGAGATGCCTTAAATGAACTTTCATATCTGTCAGCAAAGGGAGATGCCTTAGAGTCTGAAGTTGCTTAATTCATGAAATCAGTAATTTTTACAAGAATGAAAATCAAACTTTGGATGATGAAGATATTTGTCCTCAGTCAGAGAATTATGTCCAGATGTGGGCACTGCAACATAGGAAGTAGATAGACAAAAAAAAGTGAATATGGTGAGTGACCTATAGGCCATACCATATAAAGAGAAAATGAGTCATGACTGGAGATGTTGAGCCTGTAGCAGAGAAGACACAGGGGAAAAAGCATAATGTTTTCTAATATTTGGAAAGGTTTCATCACACAGATAAGGAATTAGATATTTTCTGCTTCCCTCCATATGGTAGAACTAGAAAGAGTTGTGTATGATGTAGGTGTGGAGGGTAGGAAGTCACAGAGGAATTTATATGGGCAATTGCAAGAAGGAGATTTTCATTCAATGCAAGGAACATTTCCTGACAATGGACGTTTGGCAAAAATGCAACGGGCTGCATCAAAACGTAATGGATTTCTCATCACTGGACATTCCAGAAATTGGATGACCATTCATCAGGAAATGTTGTAGAGTTTTCTTATTCTGATCTAGCATGAACTAAATGACTTTTGCATTCTCTTCAAAATCTAAGATTCTGTAATTACAACAGATTAACCATCAGTACCACTTACTCAAGATTCGAAAGTTTAAGATAGTTTCCAAAGTTGTTTCGGACAAGGCATAGGAGGAAGACATTAACTTAGTAAGAATAAGAAATCAAAGAACAAAGAATTGTGAGAGAAATTTGTAGGGTTTTGGAATTGTCAACAAAACTAGAAATTGAATTTACCAAGGGGAAAATTCAGAAGACTTCAGAATAAATTGAAGATTTGTGCTGAAGAGAGAGGAGCAGAAGGAGAGAGAGAAAGAGAACTTGAGATATAGAAGGAAGCTGATGAGACAAGTAAGAAAGGTAAAGATAAGATGATAAAAGATAAGAAGTTAATAAAACTATGTCAAGGTACTAATAAGGTAAAAAGATGCTAATAATCTTAGAAGAGTGAGTTGAAGACCCTCAACATCAGTTTATCATAGGTTTCTGGGAGAGCTATTGGTAAAAAATTACAAAGGAATAAGTTTCTTATTTCCAGGAAGTATGGAAAGGTCAAGAACTCTGCAGTGACTTGAATAGAGTACATACTGATTGTATTTTTGCCATAGCTAAATGACTTTTCCTGGAACTCAAAGTGAGAGTTGCTCCCTACTAGAAGAAAAGACTAAGGGAGGGACTCAAGAAACTATTCTTACTTTCCAGGTTATTAGGGACAATGGAATGTTCCTTGGAAAAAATAGAAGAGGTGCAGCTAGGTGGCGCAGTGAATAGAGCACTGGCCCTGGAGTCATGAGGACCTGAGTTCAAATTCAGCCACTCAGACACAACACAAAAACTAGCCGTGAGACCCTGGGCAAGTCACTTAACCCCAATTGCCCTCCAAAAAGAAAAAATAGAAGAGAAGACCTGCACTGTGAAAACAAGGAGGAAAAAGCATCTGAAAGTCCCAAAATAATCCTGACCTATGCTAGGACATTGGAAGTTATAAGAATGTAAGGCAGGGGAGAAAGGAAGCGGACAGAATTCTGTTTTAAAAGAATGCCATGATCAGAAAAAGTATGAAATTGTCAATAACCCAACTTGAAAAACAAATTAAAAAGAAAAAAATTAATTCAACTCCACAATTATGGAGAACATATTCTTTGTAAAGGAAATATTTAATTTTTCTTGGCTCAGCATAAAACACTTTCCTGTCTGTGTATAAATTCTCACAGTAGCATAGTTGACTCTAGAGTCTGACATGTAATAAGTATACTATCATAGGAAGTAGTCACTCACAGTTTCCAGTTATGGAAAAAATCCAGGGTGGTTTTGAAGCCATTTCATTTTCATAGACATCTTAGCTCCTCCACAATATTCCTAGTGATTTAATGGGCATCTGAAGACAGAACAGATAGAACCGAGACCAATACCTTGCTTCCTAGATGATGATACATTGTTATCTCTTATTGGTTCAGTTCATTTGAATGAACACGAATGCAATCTTTTCCTACCGATCTTGCTCATTTAGGCCCTTGCCTTTCAAAGTTTTAGTATCATATTTTCAGCATCCTATTCTTTGTCATATACTTTAAGGTTTTTGATGAGATTATCAGCCATACTCTCGAGCAGCCACTGCCCCCAAGAAGTGTGCTAAAATACATTTATTTGAATCTTAATGAAAGCATCCAAGTTCTGTTATTGCTTACCCACAGCAACGGATTACCATCGAGCCTTCAACATCTTACCGGCTGCAAGGGCTGAAACCCAACAGTTTATACTATTTCCGTCTTGCTGCCCGCTCTCCTCAAGGCCTGGGTGCCTCCACGGCTGAAATTTCAGCCAGAACCATGCAGTCAAGTAGGTGTCTCTCTTTGCTTCTTTTTGTCTTTGTGCCAAAGTGATGGTCCTTAGGGGAAAAAAAAGAGAGAGAAAACAACATGCTTAATCATAGTCTGTGGGTTAGGAAGGAACTAACGAAATTAAATTAAAAGAACTATCTCTGTGGGTCTCTGAGCTTTTCTAAGTGACAGTAGACCACATCTCTCTATTTCCTGTATTTCCTAAATGAAAAGACTTTCAATGAAGTCAGTGCAAAAGCCCCACATTTTGGAGAATGTGTTAAAGAAGGTCTAAAGGCCTTTTAATTTATCAAAAGAATGGCTTTTAACTATAGCATTTAAAATGAATGACATACAGAGCAAATTTGTAGGTATAACATGCTAAGGCTCTAGTTAAATAGAATATTTTTATAGTTATCAGTTACAGACCAAATTTTAACTTTCTTAATAAATACGTATTTCACATGTATGTGAAGAAATTCAATTCCATTTTGTGATTAATTATGCCTTATGACACATGTATTGGAATTTGAAACCTTATCATAAAGTCTGTAATTGAACTACAGATTATCAACAGTATTTCATCTAGATTTATAATTCCTAATTTTTTTTTCCTCAGGTGGAATTTACTTTCATAGTTGTTTCCAGGGAGTATTTCATTTAGAACTGTTATTCCAAAATCTATCAATTCTTCTATCTAGTTTTACAAGTTGTTTCAGTATAATCAGTGCAAATTACATTTTCTCAACAATGAAGTAATTAAAATTAAAATTTCTTTCCTTTTAATTGCAAGAGACTTCTGGGAAAGTTGACCTATCTGAAACACATTTATGTCATTTTATATAGTTGTTGATATATTATCACCTAAGCAGCATATGTATATGACATGTAGGCTTTTCTTTAAATTTGTAAAGTTAATGCTACTGACCTAATTCAAGGAGCCTCTTAGTAAAACTGGGATTTATATCATTGTAAAAAATGGGTTCCTGCCTAAGCAAGTCTTCCACCATTTTCCATGCTTACTAGAAGCTTTTCAAGCCTTTTGAATGGAATCACTTGTATTTTCCACTCAAATCATAATCATATGAACAGTCTGGGAATAATGTTGATTAATCCATTGAATATTATTCTTTTAAAAACTATTTTTCCTTCTTTAACACAAAAAAGAAAAGAAAAACTGCTACATTTTCTGTACCTTAAATTTCAGTCACATTAATAAATATAGTAGAAGTTAGGTTTTTTTAAATCATGTATTTCATTAAAAATAAGTGCTACATGTCCCAACATGACAGCTTTTCATATTCTGAAATCTCTTTATTTTATACGTTGAGGCATAATGAATGTTTTTTAAAGAGACATCAAAGATGTTTCCCATCTTTCCTATTTTTGAAATGCTGCTGAAAATTTCCTCATTAAAACAAAGCAAAATATAGGAAGTACAGAAGTGATCATACAATGTGAAAAGCATATTAAATTTTATTAAAGAATTAGAAACAATTACTGACAATCACGCAATTTAGAGTCATGAAGAAATTTAAAATTCACTAAAAAGATAATTCTAGGGAATTTACAGACTTTATTTTAAAATTTCCAGACTGAACTGTATTAAAACTGTACATGGAATGCCTCCCTTTGAGAACAAGTACAGATTCTTTTTAGTCTGGGGGCTAAAAAGAAAAAAAAATGATGAAGGATGAGATCTGTGTACTTTTGTTTGTACTTTATAGCAAATTTTATGTTAACAGCTATCCCACAAAAATTAGGACCATGAATGCATAATAAAGACCCAGAGAGTTAATACAGGGGAAATCAGAGGCCTACATGTTGACATGGTTAAAACAGGAATGTCAAATGTCAACATCCTTTATTCCCCACTTATTTCCTTTATAACTGGTGGAGGCCACTTGTTCTTTGCCCTTAGGGCAAGAAAGCCACCTCTAACAACCTCTTCCTCAAGGATCTTAAAATGTATCTGCCTTTTTAACTTAAGAAAATGGCAGTTTTCCAAGTGATGTTATGATTGACCTCCCTTTCTTTAAGTAGAGATATTCTTTTTGAGCTTATTTGATGAAGTATATTTAAGTATATCCTAATAGATTTGTTTCTCATTGGGCAATGAGCAGATATATAATTTGGTTTATCACTCCCCTCAAGCCACTATAGCATATTTTTAGTAATTGTTACTTCTTTGCTAAGTACAGGAAATTTTGTAGACAAGCCATGTTTTTTTGGGTGGTTTATTTAGAAAAAAATATTTTTAATTGTTGTTTTATTGAAATGTTGTAAGACATGTTAGGTTAATTATGAATGATTTTTACCAAAATTTGCTGGTGGGATCTTCTTCACTAGCAAAGGTGTCTCAAGAGGAGTTTAAAAAAATAAATATAAATATATATAAAACTGAAAGCTGACATAGGGGTAAGTACAAGTTACAGTCAGAATCATGAAGCCTGTCATTTCCCAGGGTAGGTAAACCTTTGACTAAACCTTTTCATCTTCTATTGATTCTGCATGCTTATTGTACACTGGCTACAATCAATGTTTGAATAAAAATTTTCATTTAAACATTATTTGTAGTTGATTCAATTCAGGCAGATTCAGTTGCTCAGAGAGCTCAGAAGTGGCCCGTTTTGTGTTTGTTTGAGCTTTTTTGTTTTCTTTTTCTTTTCTAAAGAGGATTGGCAGGAAGAGGTTATTTAGCAGTTATTGCAAGTTTCTTCAGTAAAATGCAAAAAGAAAAAATATAGAAAAAGAAAGAGAGCAAAGAACAGCATTCTCTCCAAATTATATGTCTAAAGCATGAGTCTGGACTAAAAGATCCAAAGTATAATCAAACTTAAAAACAATCTAACTTGCACTAATTGCAGCCATTTTAAGGACAGATAGTCAACTTGAAGTTGGGAGGGGGGAAAGTTGAGGATATTTTTAGCAGAAGAATTTAAATCACAGGTAGGTAATTCTATTTTAGGCTTTATTATTGTGAGGCTCCATTTCCATATATTTCCCCCTCATCCATTTAAAAAAACTTTCAGTTGATTTATTCATTTTCAGTTTGTTCATGTTAATAAGCCAAGGTGCCTATGTTTTGTCTAAAATTTTCATTTTTTTAAGTTTATGACCTTTGTTTTCATTTGTTTACCCTTGTGTTTTAGCTTTTTGTTTATTTCTGTTTTACTTTTTTCTTTTGTTTATTATTTCCCCCCAACCGCTCCTATCCTTTCACTCAAACGCTCCTTTTAATTCACTACCAAAAATAAGAGCCATCAGCTCCTCCTCAAGACATTAGTTGCACCAGCCCCAGCTCCACTAGCATTTTGGTAAGTTGGCAACCTCCACCAGTGGAAAAACAGAATGGCATTATCACTGAATACTCCATCAAGTATACAGCAATGGATGGGGAAGATGACAAACCTCATGAGATTGCGGGAATACCTTCAGACACTACCCAGTACCTTTTGGAACAGTTGGAAAAGTGGACTGAATACCGGATCTCTGTGACAGCCCACACTGATGTTGGACCTGGCCCTGAGAGCTTATCTGTATTGATTCGGACCGATGAAGATGGTATGTTGCCTTCGCTACATCAATTGCACTTTCCTGACATGCACTCAGTCTGCTGTCTTTGTATAGGCTAACAATATACTCCCCTTTTTTTATCCTGCTCATCTTTTTTTAACAACATCGCTATTACTTCAGTGTTTTTGCCCAAGACACGTCTTTTCCTACAGCTCGGTCATCTTTTATTTCAAAATACCAAGTAATTTTGCTTCCCCCTAAAGAGAACAATTTGCTACTACTTCTTGGGATCTAGCCTGATTCTTTGTCTTTCTTTTCCAAATCTTCTGCATTTTTCTTGACTTTTTTTTCACTTTTCTAAAATCACTTCTGTCTTGGCTCTAACTTTTCAAATATATCTTTTTACCTTCTTGTTACTGGATGCCGTATGTGTTCATATATAAAAATAAACATATATTTTGGCTTGCATCTTTTACAAACACTGATGCACAACATTTTTTTTTTTTGGTATGTGCTATATGGAATGCCTTCAGTATGAGAAAATAAAAGAAGATGGGCCATATAAGCAAGCATCTTTTTTGTTCCACTATGAAACGAAAACCTTTAGAAATACCCCACAACAACAAACAACCAGTTTTTATTATTATTTCAATATAATATCTCTTTGTACTTTAATGCTTTGAATTTCAAAGCATCCTCCTTGGCTTTTGTACATTTTTACATGTTTTTCTATTTCTCTGATACTCTTTTTTCTTCCATTTTTTTTGCATCAGTCATGTTTTTTGATCTTTTCTCTGAAAGGTAGAGCAGATTGGTTGAGCATTTTCATTGTTTGAAACCATTTGTATTCCTCAAAGAAAACTTAGTGGGTCTGCCCATTTTTTTTCCTAAGTAAAGAAAGAGCTCTGACTGGGTGGGACAAGTGCCTATAATTCTCTTTTATCCAATGATGTTGTTCCAGTTCCTAGTGGTCCTCCTCGCAAAGTCGAGGTAGAGGCTGTCAACTCAACATCTGTTAAAGTGTCATGGCGCTCACCTGTGCCCAATAAACAGCATGGCCAGATACGAGGATACCAAGTGCATTATGTGAGGATGGAAAATGGTGAGCCCAAGGGTCAACCCATGCTGAAGGATGTCATGCTGGCTGATGCACAGGTAATCCTCTAATATTGAAGATGGTTTTCCTTATTTATACAATCAGTAATTGACCATTTCAGACCAGAAAGGGAAATAGACATCTTCTAAATATCATCTGTATTATAATTTTATGCATTTTTCCAACCATTTATATCACTAAAAATTAACCATTTAAATCAACAGAAATTAGACTTAGGTTTTTACATCATGGTGTTTATTTCTTATAAAATATTTACTGATATTTTCTTAAGAAATAGTAAAGGATCTGAATTTGAGCTGTGCCATGTACCATACATGTGACTTTGGGCAAATCACCTTCACTTCTCTGGCCCTGAGTTTCCTCATTTATAAATTGAGAGGATTGGATTAAATGACTTTTAAGGTACTTTCTAGCTATAAATAAACTAATTACATGAAACCATTACATTGAACTTATTGTAGCCTTATCTTGGTTTCTAGTTCTGATTGTTAAAAAAAAAATAGGTCATTGAGTTACAAATGTCATCAAATCTAAGGCAAATCTAGGCATTTTAAAGGTATAGTTCACACTACATGAAAGTTTCACAGAGACGTTCACCATAAATCTAAGTGTATCTGAAATGACCTGATTTGCAAAATTGTAGCTTCTTCTATTGAAGCAAAGGTCACTCTTCTTTACTGAATAGTATAAAGACTAAATTCTGAATTCATGATAGCGTTGAACATACAAACAAGTCATTGAATTTTCTCTGAAGAGATGAAGAGTTTCCTGTGAATCAAGCCAGAGATTGAGAAATAGAATCTTTGTAAGTCATTGGGCTATTTGGAAAACCTTATTAATCCTTGGAGGTCAATAGAGTACCATCTCGTAAGTAAAAATAGCATTGCAATATATACTCCTGTGATCTGAAAAAGTGAATGCACACTGAGGTTTTAATATACTAAATGACTCCCCAAAGTGAACAATTTACTCCTACTGAGTAGGATGACTATTAGAAGTTGGATCAGTATCTCCCTTGTTTGCTTAAAATGCACATATGAATATAGTATACCAACATAAGAGTTGATTGTTATGCATTCAGTTTTTATCGACATAGTACGTTGTTTCCTGCCCATTCTTTGAAAGGTCCATTGCTTGGTTATATATAAACATCTATTGTGCGCTTTTGGGAAAACAGAATATCATCACAGTATAAACCAGGACTGTGTCCCACATGAACTAAGAATTATTTTTACAATTTTTAAGTATGACAAAACTATACTTTAAAATCTAAATACAATTCTTAGATCCCAGGCTATATAAGCTATACAGGGAGAGGGCTGAATTTGACCCAAGGGCCAGAGTTTGCTGACCTTTATAATAAATAATAAAACCAAACCATCACTCATTTTTAAGGAGAAAAGTGATTGTCCAAGAGCAGTTATGAAAAAGAACAGAATGTGCCTATGAATTTTTGTTTAGCATTTATATATATTTTCCCTTTTCCCCATACATGACTGCATATTTAGACTAGTTTTGCTGTAGGATGTGGGAGCCACAGATTAATTACACTAAACACATAAGACATCCAGGTGATTTCTCCTCCCCCTTTCGAGTGCCTTCCCAGGTTTTGCTATCAGTTGTACATTTCCAGTTTGGTTCATTCTGGTCTCCTACCTTAGATTTTCCTTGACTTTGTGTTGAAACTTCATTGGTGATCCTAAATATTCTTGAGGGCTGTTAGATCTAATGAAACACCTTAATTTAAATAGGTGATGTGAGATAATTTTTGTAGGCAATGACTAAACTCAAATTAAATGTCACATTATAAAAATTAGCCTTTTGTTATGCCTCATTGGTTTATTACGATTCATTGTATATGAGAAAATATTACCTACCTACAGTAATAACAGTACTGTAATCTCCCTGTCATCTCCAAAGGAGGGGAGAAAAAGGCCTCATTTTTGCTCCACTTTTGAAAATAAAAAGTGTATTTCAACATCCTTACAATATTAAAAAATAAAATTCTTACAATACTAAACCATATGTATCTGTAATATTTACGTATGTAGGTATAAATGTACATAAGTATATATAAATGTACAATAATATATATGTATATACAGGGCAAAATTGCCTCATTGAGGCTACAATTTTCTCTTCATTTTGTTTTTGTTTTGTTTTTCCAATCTTTACTCTCAATCAGTGGGAATTTGATGATACTACTGAACATGTGAGTAACTGTCAACTGGCTTGATGCAAACAGACTGTGTATATGTTTGTGTGGGTTTTTATAGCCTCCCTATCGTTTCTTTATAAAATATTTTTATTGTTTGCACAGATGCATGTACTAACAGATTATTGAAGTTTTCCTCACTTTGTGGCACTTTTTTTTTTTTAATTTGGCTTTTACTATGTGAATCTGGCATGGTGCTGAGAATTGCAAAAGCAATGTTATGGACTTCTATAGGCATTTGTTTTGATGGCTGCTACTAACTTTGCCTTGCAATCTAATGAGAAAAGTTGTGCTTTTAGTGGAGGCATTGAAGAATGGGGAAAAATCAGTGCTTAAAATTGCCTCTTGATAACCTGTTGTGTTCAGTTCATAGCATACACATTCTATGGACTTGTTTAGGACAAGTACAAGTTTGCTATTATCCATCCTGTCAATTCTCTATTTCACCACCACAGATTCTAGATGAATGAATCAAGTTATGGTCATTGATTGAGCAAAGCTATTTGAAAAACCAATCAATAAAATGTTTGATTTGTCATGAGCAAGGCTATGTGCTATTATCTATGTAGTGTGCAAAAAAAATTTTTTTAAATTACAAAGCCCAAGACCATTAGGGTCTTACAGTCTAGCTGAGTATAAAAAACATAATACACGCAAAGCTAAAACAGTGCAGAAATTAATCATTATGCAAGACACCGCCATAAAGAGCTATTACAAGATATTTCATGTTTATTTAATAAATAATTGGTGCTGTGAGTTTAAGGAAAATGGGCTTAAGTATATTGGCAAGAATTTATAGTAGAGTAGAACTTTATAGGGGACTGAATATTTGTAATATGAGAGAGGAGAAGATGGAATGAGTATGAGAAAAGTCATACAGTAGGAAGTACCGAGTAAGATCAGGATACAGTAGATAGATCAGCTTGATTCAGCTCTTAAATTCATGCTGGGAAGTTGTCAAAAGGGTCTGGTGGTACTATGGGAATGTACCTTACTTTTCAGAGAAAAGAATTTAGATATATCCAGTTGGGTGTCAATGTGGATTATTGAATAAATAATGAAATTTTGGAAAATGGTGTTTTAAGAATTGATCTGATAACATGTGGGTTAGATTCGGGTAAGGTTAGACAGAGATAGGAATGGAAATTCTGTAGATAGGGAGACCAGTTTTACTGAATCTTTACAATCCATGTAAATGTTGATGAGTGTTCTCACCAAAATTGTGGTAGTAGGAATTGAAAGGAAGGAACAATCTAGAGAGACATCATGAAGGAAGGCTTGATAGGACTTGGCAATTGATTAGATATTTAGTAGTGGGGAGAAAGAGAGCACAATCTGAGAACACTCGTTTTTTATATTTTGGTACAGAAGAAAATGTCAGTACTGCAATAGAGAGGTAGGGAACAGGAAGAACCAGTTTAGGTGATAAGATGAGTTGTTTTAGGTCACTTGAGTTGGACATTACAGCAGAATGTCTGAGAACAAATATTCAGCCAGCACTTGGAGATCTACAACGGAAGTCTGAGAGAGGTTGTAATTTGATAGCTACACACAAGATAATTGATTGTTAAAGCTATGTGATTAAAAGTCCATAAGGGAAGAGAATACTCAGGGAGATAATCAGCAGACTGAGAACTCGATTTTGGTGAATGCCAGTATTTACAATGTGGGAAGTGGAAGTAAAGAGGAGAGTAAGTAGACTAAAGGAAGGGAAGCTACTGCAAGGCCACAATATCCAAAAGGTCAGTAATATGGATGCACTGAATTATGTTAGGAAGAACCTGAGTAGAGTAGTAAAACATGGACCAGGTGATGAAGTCACTGAATAAAGTGCATTCTACAAAGCCCTCCTTACACAGTGGATACCATGCTATTGGCATTCCAATGGGATATCATGAAACTTGTAGTCTAGAATAGTACTTCTTAAAATGTGGGACGTGACCCAATCTAGGGGATCATGACCCACATTTTAAGAAGTGCTGAAGGAGTCATGAGTGGGAAAAGTTTAAGAAGCCCTGGTCTAGAAAATAAACTTGTAGGATCATGAACATGAACAAGTGTTGACATGATGCTAAAACCTGTTGGCTTTGTATTCATGCGATAACCTCCTTTAGCACAACCTGCAGCTCACATTTATTGAAAGCTCCTGACCTGTTTTTGTCCTTATGGCTACAATACCTAGCACAATATCTTTTTCACATGGTAGAGGCTTAATAAATGTTTGTTGAATTGAATTATTTCTTAATCACATGGAAAACCACCTTGCCATGAGCACAGATGAAAGCCAAACTCATAACACTAATTTGTGAGGAGATCTCCAGGCACTTTTTTGCCTATGCTTTCCATACCTGCAGATGATTCTAAAGCATGTGCTGAATAATCGAATGGTTCTAGGATACCTCAGTGGGGATGTGGGTCCTGATAGAATCTGTGGTTTTCTTATGTCATTTCAGGACATGATCATTTCTGGACTACAACCAGAAACTGCCTACTCCCTTACAGTGACAGCCTATACAACCAAAGGGGATGGAGCTCGTAGCAAGCCCAAATTGGTGTCTACCACTGGTGCAGGTAATGTTTTACTCTAAATTCACATGCCCTGAAACATACTGGAAGTGATCACTCAGTATGATCTTCTGGGTCATGGTAAGCTTTTGATAACCCATGTTCATTGGGACAAGGGGAGTAGTATGCAGAATTCAAATGTATCCTAGCTTTAGAGCTGCAAGGGACCTCAGAGGCCATCTGTACCAACCCCTTCATGTTACAGAGGAGGAACTGAGGCCAAGGGAGTGCAGGTGACTTGCTTAGTATCATACAGGTAGTTAGTATCTAAGGTAAGATTTGAATTTAACCTTTCCTGACTCCAATTCCAACATTTTTTCCATTGTGCCATGTTTACCCTCTGTTTTATAGTATAATAATCCTTCTGGCAAGGCTATTTTAATAATTTCAGCTCTCCCACGACCTCCAACAATCCTTTAAGTGGATCTGTTGACCTGAAGCTTAATTGACTCATTTATGTTTTATCTTCTTCCTCCCACCCCTAATCCCCTGGCTACCACTTAATAGTAATAGTAAGAGGCCTGGAATTGCCCAAAAAATCAGCAGTAGAAAGGAGAATAAAAACACTATGCTATATTGGTATCATCTGTAGGAAAGGGCAGGTACTCACTATACATAGGTATAGAGATCACCTGTGCACACAAGCATTCTGTGCGTTCTGTATCGAGTTCCCACATTGTGAACAAAGAGAAAACACAAGCCAATGTAACAGACAAATCAAAATTATCCAACAGATACCAAATAGGATGACACTAGAGGTTGCAAAAGGTTGTACTGTAGGTGTCTTTAGATACAAATCCAAGTTATGCACTTAACATATCGATTCATTTAGATAAAGGAAAAAAATAATTTTAAATGCAGCCTTTTGGGGACTTACCTGTGGGTGAAGATAAAAGGAAAAGATAAATTGTAGTAATGAATGGTCAAGATTACAGGTCTATAACCTAAGGGTTATATAATAGGTCTTAGAAAGCTGCTTCAATTTTATTTTATCCTTCCCTTTGTGCCTAAATTGAGTGCTCTGCACACACTAGGTGCTTGTTGGCTTGCTGATTGAGGAGCTAGACAGTAGCTGAGAACAAATGACCCAGGTCCGACCTGGACAATAGAATTCACAAATGCAAAAGTAACAACCATAGTTCCAGCATAAATCTTTATTTCCTTGAGTTTATAATCTTATCCTAATAATTCACTTAAGACTGAACTTTGGTACAAAGGAACACTTATGCTCTGGCATATCAATAAGATGCAGTTCATGTAAATAGGGCAAAGCTAAAGGATTTACTACATCAACAGCACATGTTAGAGAAATAACCCAAGTGATTTTCTTGCATCATCTAATTTCAGTGTGGCTCCTTTGGTGTTTCGATATTCATTCATTATATAGCAATTTTTTTTAGGACTTTGTAATATCTTTAATGGGTAGAAATTCATTCAGAACTTCAGAAGAAGAATGTTTCCAGCTTTTAATCTACAGTGGCTGAAGTGTGAAAACAGAGAGAGCTTTCAATTCAATAACCTACTCTCTTGTTTTCTTAAGATGGTCCCACTCCTCAAGCCAGGGGAATAAAAATCAGTCTTTAATTAGAACCACTTCAAAAGCAAGGACTGCCTTGCCTTGCCAAGCCACTGATGGACTCATGGAATTCCCTCACAGATGGTGAAACAACATGATAATCTGATGTGGTGGGGCAGCTAGGTGGCACAGTGAATAGAGCACCAGCCCTGGAGTCAGGAGGACCTGGGTTCGGATCCAGCCTCGGGCACTTAACACAAAAACTAGCCATGTGACCTTGGGCAAGTCACTTAACCCTAATTGCCCTACCCCCCAAAAGTGTGCCAAGTAAAATAAAGAAACCCTATTTTGGGAGAAAGAAATTAATAAGTGGACCTTATGTTACCCTTCTCCCTTTCTTACCCATTTCTGTTCTTTTTCTGCCTCTCTCTTCTTCATTTTAAAAAAGGCTTAAAACTCCTTTAACTTGTAGAAAATCTTAAAGCCACATATTTCTGCCTCTTTTCACTTCCCCCACGTGAACCTGCAAAGACTTTGGGCCCTGTTCTGGCAGCTCTCACACCACTGGAACCCCTCCCATGTTTTTCAGTGGTGCCTGTTAGTGTTTCCAATTCACTTTCTGTCCCGTGTTCTTGGCTGTGACTGAAGCACCTATTAGGGAGGGGAATGGCAGTAACAGAGCTGGCAGTGGAGGCAGAACATAACACCCCCAGCCTAGTGGGTAAGAATCAGTGGGTCAGAACCAGCTCCTTCTTATTACCAGCCCATTGCTTTAGTCTCACCACCCTCCCATCCTAGGGAAAAAATAGAAAGCCTTAGTAATAACACATACATTTTTTCTGTACCACAATACATGCACATTTCTTTTTTTAGATAAAATTTTGATTCCTTTTGTTTTAACATTGCCTCAGTTTCTCCCTGCATCCTTCATCCAAACCCCTGCCAGAGAGCCAGCCCTTTTAACAAAGAATATTTTAAAGAAGAAAAAACAAACTAGAAGAGCTTTTTTTAAATTAATCAACATATTTTAAATGGTATAATATGAACAAATATACCTACATGTACATATACATATGTATGCATATGTGGATATACACACACATATGCAAATATATGTGACATCTACATGTGCATATATGTGTGTGAACATATACATTGTGTGTAGTAATGAAAATTGTCATCCATTCATAGCTTGCCATTCTGTGTGATGCTTTTTCCATGTCCCCTTGATATTTTAGAATATCCACTCAGCATGTGTGAGGCCTTGCTCACTTTCTTGTAACACCAAGTGGTTGCAAGTGGAGGGTTCCAGATGCCCACCTATCATTCCTTAATCTAGCTGCATGATTAGACTCTCTTTTCTCTCTTGTCATGTAATCTTCAATGACGACTTATTTCTGATCTTCTTTGGGGTTCCTTGTTCCTAATATGTTTCAAAACAACTCCTGGAATATTTCTACCTCCCTAGAACTGAAGGTGAACATTATATTGGGCAGGGGAAAGAAGCATGATGGGTGTGAACAAGCTTTGCACCACTCCCCAAATAATCTTCCTAATGTACTCGTCTGAGTATATCCCTCCTGCAGAATTGGTATGAAATCTCTGGATTGTGGGACTTGAGACCCTACATAATTTGGTTCCAATTTACCTTTCCAGACATTATTCTATACTTCTTCACATGATGATGGCAATGTTGTCACTGATGACGATGGTGATAATAGCAAAATATTCATGTAGCATTTAGAAGGTTGTAAAGTGTACCTAAATTTTATTCCACATTTCAAGTAAATGGAATGATTCTTTATGCCCCATTATTATCCAGTCTCTTTCCTGTTTTTATTTCTTTACTTATGCTTCTATCCATTCCTTGAATCTCCCCCCTACTTCTGTCTGTTGCAATGCCACCCTTATTTCAGGGACCAATTCAGGTGACACAACCTCTGCAAGGTTTTCCATGACCACCTTTCCAGTAGTGAATGTGATCTCTCCCTCCACATAAATTTCTCATTGTCCTTTGCATAAGTCATTTCATTCTCCCTCCTCTCAATGACTTATGTACATCATTTCCCCTAGGTTGGATTGTAAACTCTATGATGACATGGTCTCTATAATAGTTCACTTTTTATTCCCAGAACCCAGCACAGTAGTGTGTGTTTAAGAAATGTTTGTTAGATTGAAATGATCACTTGGGAAGAAGTCATGAGGCTCTGGTTCTAATATTGGTTTAGCCGCTAACAAAATTGGACAAAGACAGCATGAAGAATTCTAGACCTAGCTGGGTGATCTTGGGCAAATCACTTAACCTCCCCCAATTAATGTCATTATTTTTATTACTAAAAAGTCAAAGTCAACAACAATGTCAATACTGAATGAAGCTCATTAATTGCAAGACACAGATTAATTCTTTTTCAGAATTTAACTGAACAGTTAACTAGTAACATACTCTACTGATTCATTGAAGAATTATTATACAGTCTCTTGGGGCATGGGGAAGAGAAAAGAAATCTCAATCCAGGGTACTTAGTTGTCAGTCCTCATTAGAATTTCACTACAAATTAGTCATGCCCTTGGACAAACATTTACAAAAAAGCCTCAATCCCACGGGAGTCTTTAAAGTTCAGGCTTCTATATGTAAAGTACTTTCCAAACCTTAACATGCTATGTAAAATAAGAGCTATCATTATCATGATTATTTCTGTAATTTCATAGAAACTTTGATTTGGTTCCAGTGTCGAAAGAGAATATTTTGCCATTGCCAATACCATTACCAATGGTAGGTAGGTAGGTGGTGTAGTGTTTAGAGCCCCAAGTCTAGAATCCAAATCCAGCCTCAGACACTCAGTAACTATGGGACTCAGAATAAGTCACTTAACTTTAGTCTGCCTCAATTTCCTCATAAAATACAGGTAATAATAGCTCCTCCTACTTCCCCAGGTTGTTGTGAGAATAAAATAAGATTTGCAAAGTGCTTTCCAAACCTTAGAGTGCTGTAGATGCTAGCTTTTATTTTTATTATTGTCATCTTATCTCACTCCTCTAATAGATAAGGAAAGTATAGAGTACTCAGAGAAAATAATTTTCCTTAAATGGCACGTATGGTTAGCTGAAGATCCAGAACTTAAATGTTCTGGATCCCCATAGGTCTTCTTGTCCAGTATTTTTTTTTCCATTGTAAAAGCAAAATTGCCACTATGGCCAAAGAGAGGATGACCTAAATTATTCTCCTTGGGTGTCATTTGGCTGGAAATAATATACTTGGTTACCATCATCTCTATGTACCACTGACTTGAGTTTTTCTTCTGTGGTTTAGATATTATTGGCTGATTCATGTAGATGAGTTTTTGTTACAATGACTAATGCCACAAGTTTCTAAACAGTGAGGGCATGTGATGAGTCTTTTATTCTTTGGCTGCTGGTGTCAGCATTTTCGGTAGCACGTATGTGACTTCTGTCTCTATTAAAGCCTATCATGAAGTTTTAGTCTGTTAAATTTGCCTGGAATGCAGCTATTTGAGCAGTGTGTATATGGTTGAAATGCTTCTAATAATTACTGCTGTATCCTTACTTATTATGGGAGAACTTCTCTGATGATAATTGACCATGTCAGTTTGAATACTTCTATCAAAGGAATAAGATAAATTAGTTTAATATTCATTGCTATCCACTATTAAATGAACTTTTTTTTGTCATGGACAGAAATACATGTCTCAGCCACTCAGAGAGTATAGGAACCATTATAATTCCATGAATTGATAGTAACTACTAACCCAGTTATCATTAGGTATCCAGAATGTCAACGTGAACCTAGTTCACTATTACTTTATATGATAAATAAAGCAAGATAATAAATCTTAAGTTATTTCCATGGACTTGGTCTACCACCATGTCTACCACATATCAGTGGGTAAATATCTTCCTTGAAACAGTCTGGCATAACCTTACCAGACTTTAAAACTTCTGTCTACTTAGTCTCTCAGGGAATTGAATTAAACTTGTTTTATCAAGCCAACGATAATAACAAAATGAAGAATGCTAGAATTGTTGCTGTGACATTTAATTTAAATATTTTAGAGACTTAGCATATCTTTGAAAAATGCAGATGGAGTAGATCTATAATTTAATTCCCAGTGAGGAGATTCCCTCTACCAATGCAGATTGGCACCTTTTCTATTATTAAAATCAGATTTTTTGTATGCCATGTATTTGCAATATGTGATATATATTTATGTGCATAATACATGTATTTTATATAAACATATATAAATAAAATATGTGCAAAGCACTTTTCAAATCTTAAAGCACCAAAAAAAATGCTAACTAGTATTATTCTGAAGACAATTAGGTGGTTTAATATATAGAACACTTGTCCAGGAGTCAGAAGAACCTGAGTTCAAATAGTGTCTCAGATACTTCCTAGCTGTATGACCCTGGGCAAGTCACTTAACCCTGTTTGCCTTACTTCATCTGTAAAATGATCTAGAGAAGGAAATGGCAAACCAGTCTAGTATCTTTGCCAAGAAAACTCCAAACAAGGTCATGGAGAGTTGACACTACTGAAAGAACACCACAACAATAGCAAAAATTATTCTAGTCATCTAGAGGCACTGAAAGATTAAGGGTCTTTTCTCGGGTCATACAGGAAGCATGTGTCAGAAGGAGTTGACCCCAGATCTTTCTTACTCCAGGACTGCCTCTCTACCACCGTGTTACCTTTCTCTATGATTTATATAAACACAATACATAAAATATACATTCACTAACTCCAAAACAAGGACTCTGCAAATCTTCAGAATGTTCTCCGTAAGTCCAACACTCAAAACAGGCAAAACCAAAAGCCTGCCATGAAAATCTCCTTCTTAATCTTACCTTAGCCTATATTCTTAACATTAGCATGGGCCTCAGGAGGCTGCTAACACCTTCCTGGGGATGAAAACCATATATCCAGCATGCAAGTTGGCTTTTAAGAGACCATGTATGTGCTGCAAGTAATGTTACCTGAATTGGGGATTTCTCAGTTTATGATAATTTAGGTTGTGGTGGTTGTTGTTTTAGCAGATTAAATTATTGCTATAAATTTGATCAGTCAATCATCATTTAGTAAACACCACCTCTGGTGCAGACACTATGCTAGGTGCTCAATTCAATTCAGTGACGGCATTCAAAATTTAATGCAAAGTATTATTAGTCTTATCTAATGTTTGTAGTGAATTCCGACAAATGTGCCTTGGACTGAGCTTACTTTTAATTATCTTGTTCTTATCTGGTTTGTTTTTAGCCATTTAGTTGCTAAAAAATTATACTTATGCAGTAGTGGTCATTATGTTAGGCAGTGAGATTACAAAGATCAAAAATGTCCCAGCCCTTACACTTGAGAGTTTTGCTATCTAACGGAGGAAATTGGTGATTCAAGGAAACAAATAAAAGTGATACAAGGAAGAAAAAGCAGAGGAAGTATTGAGAGTATTTTCAGCTAGGGGTTGGGATGGGGAATGGTACACAGGGAAGCTTCAAGGAGGAGGTACCTTTGGAGCTGAATTTTGAAAGAGGAGAAGGGCTTCAGCAAATAAATATAAGAAGTCAATGCATTCGAGGAATGATGGCCTGCATGGATATATACTCAGGGGAGGACGGGATGAGATTAGGTAACAGTTTCTTTGGTCCAGTGTGCTTAGAAAGTTGAATGCATGAAGAGGAATAGTGGAAAATTCAGCTGGAAGAGTAGGCTGAAGCCAGATTACTGATATGCTATTGTAATACAATGAATAGGAGTTAGACATTAAAAATCATACAGTGTACTTGATTTTACAGATAAGGAAACTGAGGTTCTGAAGTGTTAAAAAAAAAGAGAGAGAGGGAAACTTGATTACTATATCATTGGTTTTTCCATTGTTGTTCGTGTTCAGTTGTGTCTGACTCTTCATCACCCTTTTGGGGGGTTTCTTGGCAAAATACTGGAGTGGTTTGCTATTTCCTCTCCAGGTCATTTTACAGAACAGGAACTGAGGTAAACACAAGGTTAAGTGACTCACCCAAGATTACACAATTAATAAGAGTGTGAGGCCAGGTTTTAACTCAGAAAAATGAGTCTTGATTCCAAGCCCAGTGCTCTATCCATTGCACAACTTAGCTACTGCTCATTGGCTTTACTTATCTGGGAGTAAATACGGTTCTATATGCAAGAGGTTAAGTCTTACCACACAACATAACCCAACTGAGATCTTTGCACTCACACAGATAATAAAATTCTTGGCTATCTATGTGACTTTGGCTGTATATTTTTAAATGTGAGTTCATAGAAAGACCCTGAGACCATTCTTTACTCCTAGAAAACTGGCAGTAATTCTTACCTTCTTTCTAGGGACTACCAATCAATTTTTAAAAAATGAAAATGATCTCAAATGTGAGAGCTGTCATATGCATAAAAGTAATGTGTCATGTAAATAACTTGGTGACAGCTTGCAGAAGTTTTCTCCTTAGACTCTTTGAGGAGTTATCTTTCTCTCCTCTTGCTTATGCTTTGATTGGGTTCAGTTCAGAATGTCACAGTGGGAAGCCTACCATATTTGGAGTTAGCTGACCTAGGCTTAGACCCCAGCCTCTGCTATGTAATACCTGTCTGACCTTGGGCAAAGTCACTTAACCCTTTCTGGATCTTTGTATTCTTACCTATAAAAGGAGACCTCTAGAGTCCCTTTCAGTTCCAAGTCTGTGATCCTGTATTATATCAGTGTAAAACTCAAATAGAAACAGTACCACTAAACTATGCATGAGGATCCTTGAAAGCCACATGTTGACTTAGAAAACCATATATTAACATTACCTATGTCCTGTTATATTTTTAAATTTTTATTTAATTTATTCCCAAATACATTTTAATCTGGTTCAGCAGCACTAGGAGTGTTCACCATATTATTATTTTTTTACATTTCTGCTATATAGTACAATGAAAAACAATCCTAAGATAAACAGTTGAATTCTTCTTCATTTTACATCTACCTAATGCTGAGAGACTACTCATGCCCATTCCATACTCACTCAAGAGGCAGAAATGACTTTTGAAGTACAGTCATTTTGCAATTTAATTTTTTAATTGGAAATGAATAACTTTTAAGGCATATCTATTTTGTAGGTAATTCATGTTGGAACTATTGTCTATAAAAATCAAATGGTGAAATATATCCTGATTGTCATTCTAAAACTGAAAGAAATCAGAATTATAGCTCCCAAGGTTCAGAATAACCTGCCTCATTATTTCATTGTCTAGCTAGAATAAGAAAGAGAAAAGGTACCAGAAAATCAAAATATGGACCCCCTTTTCAGTAAGGCTGATGTAAGTTGTTTAAGGTTATGTTTATGCAGGCTTTCTTTATGAAAACCCCAAGAAGCTTTTATTGAAAAGTCTCCTTGACCCATTTTAGAGACATTGAAACTGAGGTTAATTGAGACAACATGATTTATTCATGGTTGCACAGCTAGTAAATGTTGGATCTAGAATTCAGTGTCAGACTATTTGTCCAAGACCATGTAAGGTTTCAATCTGATTATTTGGAATGGAAGAGTGAAATCACATAACATTCCTGTTTTGCTAACTTTAATATTTACCCCCATTGTTTCTTATCATTCATTTTCTCCTTTGAGTAATTTCGTTTTCACCTCAATTATCTTGTCAACCCCATTTTGTAGAATCATAGGCTACCTTTTCTTGATATAGAGGGGGAAAATGCTACTTTCTATTCACCTTGCTGTTTTAATACCTCTGTGACTGTGGGCAATTTTTTAACCTCTCTTAAGTTTAACCTTTCTTGTAGTTTATGGCAGCACAAAGACAAGCACTTTGGTCTCTTGTCTTCCCATTATACTGTAGTGCTGGAGGAAGGAACCATTACACATCTATATGCCCACTCACTCTATTTCTTCACAGACAGATCTTCTTGACCCATGTGGTGCTTGTATGTGAAATCCACATGGCACAAGACTCCCTACTTCTTCGTAGGAATGAAATACTGATATATTTGTATGGCCCATGGAGCCTATAGGTCAAAATGCCTAAAAAGAGAATATGGTTTGATAAACAGTGAAATCTACTTTGTTTCTCACTAGTTGAGAACTATGAACTCTGTGTAGTAAAAATGTTGTTTCAGTGGTTTGAGCTGAAGGGAAATTTCAAAACCATCTAGTTTAATCACCTCATTTCATAGAGGAGAAAGTTAAGCCCCAGAGAATGGCTTAAGGTTTCACAGCTAATTAAGGGACTGAGGCAGGATCCCCCCAGTTTCAAACCCAGTGCACTTTCCAATGGATCTCTTACAAGAAATAAATTTAACATCATAACTTGAGTACGATCATTTTCAAGAAATCTTTTACATTACTGGATTTTATAAGAAAACTGAAATAATATCCTTAATCGTTGGATCACTATTGAGAATAATTGTGCCATATTCTGAAGCTGACTTACCTGAAGCTAATTGCCTATTTAATTTTGAAAAGATCATCACTCAGAGGCTGGTGATGATTTTTTATTTTAGTTCTACCTTGGTGGCTTCATCCTCACCAATGAAATTATAGGTCTCTGAAGTACAGAACTATTGATGATTACATCATAAAGGGCAGAATCAAAAGCTTTGCTAACATCAAAACAGAAATGGTTTGTTACTTCCCCCTGGTCATTCTCTTCTAGGAAATTAGACTGGTTTGATAGAACTCATTCTGCAGAGTGACTTGTTGGTTATCTTCCATGACCTGTTTGCTTCCGAGGGGTCTTTAAAGTAGACCTTTCAAGAGGCATTCAAGTGGAAGGTGAATGCCCATTTTCTCAGGGAAAATGCAGGAGAGATTCCTATTTAGGTCAAGGTTAGACCAGATGACTTTGAAGGACCCTTCCGTTTCTCAGATTTTGTTCTTCATCTTGAATTGGATTCATTTCTTTAGCCTTCTGTACATTGCACTATTTTTTCTCCCCAGAATTTGAAAGTGGTTAACACTAAGATATAACTGCTCGAACTGAGTTGTCATGTTAGATAGCAGAGAGAAATTAGAAGACCCACATTCAATTCCTTGCCAGCTCAGTTTCTTACCCTTGGTGCAGCATTAGGGAAACCCTCCTTTCTGAATGCCAGGTTTCCTGGTCTGTAAAAGGAAGCTATTGGAGGAGATAATTTTGAGAGAAACTTCTAATTTTGGGAGGCTTAAGTGGAGGCATATGACATGATTGCTGACATGTAGATTTAGGTAATATAGCTTCTCTGGGGGAAAAAAATTCAAATGTTAGAATGTATGTTTTGACTTTCATAACCTAACCCTCCATGATGATATTATGTTGTGCTACAGTTCCAGGGAAACCCCGGCTGGTGATCAGTCACACCCAGATGAACACTGCACTCATCCAGTGGCATCCTCCAGTTGACACATTTGGTCCCCTTCAGGGCTACCGTCTAAAATTTGGCCGAAAGGACATGGAGTTGCTCACAACCCTTGAATTCTCAGAGAAAGAAGATCACTTTACTGCTATGGATATCCATAAAGGAGCATCTTACATCTTTAGGCTTTCCGCTAAAAATAAAGTGGGCTTTGGAGAGGAGATGGTCAAGGAGATTTCTGTTCCTGAAGAAGTACCCAATGGATTCCCCCAGAACCTCCACTCAGAAGGCACCACCTCAACATCAGTCCAGTTATCCTGGCAACCACCCGTCTTAGCAGAGAGAAATGGCATTATCACCAAGTACACCCTTCTGTACAGGGATATCAACATCCCCCACCACCCGGTGGAGCAGCTCATTGTTCCTGCTGATACCACTATGACACTTACTGGCCTAAAACCAGATACCACATATGATGTAAAAGTACGTGCTCACACAAGCAAAGGGCCCGGTCCGTATAGTCCAAGTGTCCAGTTCAGGACACTGCCTGTGGATCAAGGTAGGATTTGTCTGCTTATGGCCTTCTCCTTGAAAGGAATGTCGGTCTTGGGATATCAGTGTTTTGAAGCTGTAAATAAAACTGATCGGCCCATTCATATTAATAGGTTCAGCAAGAGCACAAGGTAACGTATGTAAATCTTAATATGTTTCGGATGCTGTAGATTTCAGTTATTCCATGCCAAGCAAGTCTGGCTGACAGCCGCACATTATCTTCAGGTAAGGAAAGCACAACATAGTTAAATGAATTGGTATGAAAGGAACTACCTTTGTAAGAATGGGGTATTAAAGTGAATGCCTTAAAAAGGTAGGACTCCGACACTGCTCCCATGGATCAAGTAGGAAGCAAGTAGTTTATTCTCTTTGGTTAGTGGCGGAAAAGGGATAGGTAGTGAGTTTTTAGAAATAGTTTGAATACATTGTTTTTCCTTTTCCAGCAGTGTTTGCAAAAAATTTTCATGTCAAAGCAGTAATGAAGACGTCAGTATTGCTGTCTTGGGAGATTCCAGAGAATTATAACTCTGCCATGCCTTTCAAAGTAAGCTGTTTTCTCATTTGTAAATCATCATGGATAAAATTGCGGGTGATAGATCATCGAGTTCAGTTATTTGCTGAGCATGGGGGATCTTTTGCTTCTGCTGCATTTAAGTGACATGAGAACCAGTGGCACTGAACATGGTCTTAGTGTTTGCCCTTTGGTGTTATGGACTTGCACCCTAGGTGCAAACCTAGAAGGGCAGCATTCCAAATAAAAAAGCCAACATTACAGATAGTGCAAGACATAAACTCAGCAATCACTTATTACTTTGGGCTGCTAGGTTTTAACCACAACAGGGAGTGAAAAACAAATTAATCTTCTTTTAATACATCAAACTTGAACTTTCCTAACCTAAATCAGAACTTTTGACCCTTCTTCAGAAAAATATATTTCCTTGCATTCTGCTTATCTTTAATGTATTTAGCTTGGGGTAGAGTAGTTGGATTCACTATTTTACCAGATTTTCCTCTCCATTCCTTTAATTTCTTCTTGACTCCCACTGGTAAAATTCAGCAAAAAGAACTGTTGTGTAACACAGGGGCTAGGCTAGGGCTAGGAAACCCCAGTGATCTCTTGAAGCTCTCACTGTCCATGTTTCTGTAACTTTCTAACATCATAGGACTTTGAGCTAAAAAGGACCCTAAAAAACACCTACTGTAAACCTCATATTACAGATTGGTAAATTAAAGCCTAGAAAATTTAAGTGACATATCTCTATACAGGGAGAAAATGATAGAGCCCAGATTCAAAGTCAGGTTCTTCAACTTAATATCTGCTTTTCACTATACCCTAGGGAGTTCTTTTAAGTCTTTAAGATGAAAAAGAATGGAAACTTTTAGAAAAATCTTGGTGTAATACATTGAAAATCTCAATTGAGTGTCTGTTCCATTAACAACAAGAAACCTCCATATTCATTCTATCATATGTTTCTGTCTTTAGGGGAAAAAGTTATACAGAAAGAAAAAGAACCTTATAAAAAGATAATGGACCCCTTTTTGTTCTTAATTCTACAGAGCTCAGAATGCTGATGCGATCCTGTTGGGTTAATTTATATTATCACCAATTCCATTCAGCAAACTACTGTGTTGTGAAAGCACTTTGCTAGTTTTAGGAGGAGATTCAAAGTTGAAATAAAACATATTTTGGCCTTCATGAAACTTATTCCTCATAGATAAACAACATAACATTATAGATAGCCCACTTTGTGTCTCTGTTAATCAAACATTGTTGAATGAATGTTTCTGTTTAGATCCTTTATGATGATGGGAAAATGGTAGTTGAGGTAGATGGCCGGGCCACGCAGAAACTAATTGTCAACCTAAAGCCTGAGAAATCCTATTCATTTGTCCTGACAAATCGAGGGAATAGTGCTGGTGGTCTTCAGCACAGGGTGACAGCAAAGACAGCTCCAGATGTCCTGCGTACCAAGCCTGCCTTCATTGGGAAAACCAACTTGGATGGGATGATAACGGTGCAACTGCCAGAAGTACCAGCAAATGAGAACATAAAGTAAGTTTGTTAAGGAACTAGGGTCAAATGGTGGGGGGAGTAGCAGTATGAGAGAAAAATAACAGAAGGCTTCTTGAAATCAATATGTAATAGTGATGAGATATCATCGTATGGGGGAAATAATGGAATTTTTGCTCTTGTCACAACTGTCCTGTCCATGTGCATTTAGGCCAAATCTTACAGTCCAGATAAATCTGTGAGCCATCATGGAAAGTCAGGTTCCTTAGACAAAAAGAAATGGTGATTTTGACAGTTACTGAATCTCATACAGGATGTAGGAATATATTTGATTTGTTCGTTTTAGATACAGTACAACAAATCCCTTACTGAGAATTTTTTAAAAATTGTTTATAAGATAAAATCTTTGATAAATTTAAATTCAGGCTTACCAATGGTATATAATTGTAGATCTTATAAAATAGATATCATCCAGTCATTTAATCAGTTATGCCCGACTCTTTATGGTGCCCCCCTCCACTCTGCCCTTGGGTTTTCTTTGCAAAGATACTGGAGTGGTTTGCCATTTCCTTCTTCTGCTCGTTTTATAGATGAGGAAACTGAGGCAAACAAGGTTAAGTGACTTAGCCAGGGTCACACATCTAGCAAGTGTCTGAGGCCAGATTTGAACTCAGGAAGACGAGTCCTCCAGATTCTAGACCTGAGACTTCATCCACTGTGCCATCACACTACCCTTAAAAAAATAAATTCACCAAAATATTAAAGTATTGATAATTTTGTTATGGCCAACAATTTTTATTATCTCCTTACCTTTTTAGGTACTTGAAAATTTCAACATGTCAGCAACATTTTTTTTTACTGCATTTAAGCATAAAGGCCAAATTATGATGAATAGTAAAAATTGGGGCTAATCCAGGACTAAATTGCAGTCAGAGCCTTCCTGCCAGAGCCTGAAATTCCAATGGCACAGCCTTTGAGAACCTTTGGGCTCTGTCACACTCTCAATAAGACTGATTAGAAGCAGAGTCCAGGGAAGAAGCACATAAGTGTTACATTAAATATGATTAAGAGCACAATTTGACTTTTCTGAAGTGGAGCATTTTTCATTGTAGTTTTTGCTTAGTTATATTCCTCTCCCTGAATATTGGAAAACAGGGAAGACTCTCCCTCCCCTCTCCCGAAAAGATGACTTAGTAGGTAGCTTGCATAGAAAAAGAGAGGGGAAATCTCAATAATTCATTTGATTAAACTGAAGAAGAATCAGCTAATGTGCAAGAGATCCATGACTTGACGAAGGTCCACAGAGTGAAAGGAAAAGCCATTCCAGTTTCCTGATGGGTTTACATTTCCTTCTGCTCCTTCTGAATGAGTGAATGAATAAGTCCATAATTCCTCTTTTGTTGTCTTCTTCCCTACTTGCCTTTATTTTTCGCCTTTACTTCACTTATTTGTCATTGGTTTTTGCTTGTTTTGTGTGGAATTGGAGAGAGGGGAGGGAGTGAACAGAAAAAAGACTGATAGTAAAAGAGAGGAAAGAAAATGACCTGCTCTTCCCTTCTTCTCTGCTTCTAGTCCTGAAAATAGCTATGGCAGCAGACAAGTTAAGAGGGAAAAGAAAGCATTCTTTTTAGCAACATGTTAGCCAGCTCCAGAAACTATTACCAACTTGCTAGGGAAGAGAAATTGTGTAAAAGTAGACCAGGAAAAGATCAGAGTGAAACAGTACTAGAACAAAGGTAAAACAAAGAAGAGTCCTGCTAATTTCTGAAGATCTTAGCTAATTTGCCAGAGGATAATCACTGGAAGTAACTTGCTTCAAATGACTTGACATCTGAAAAGGATTTTGTAAACCTTGAAGTACTTTCTACATCTTGACTGTTGTTATAGTTGCAGGTAACCTTTCCTTTGACACTGACTTGAGGAGAGAATGACAGGAAACCTTTCCTTTATTTAGGAAAGGTAACATCTTCTCTCCTTCATTATTCAGTATCTATCTGATCATGGAAATAAAGCAGATATTTCATTGGAGACATATAGAATCATTCACACTTTCCGCAAAACTGGTGCTAAAGTTATGGCCCTGAGCCAGCTCTTATTTAGGTGAGAGCTGCCTGGCAGCCTACCTGTAATTTTTGTGTGAGAAAAAATGCAGTTTTGGTGATTGAAAGCTACTTTGTCTACCTGCACAAATATCTCTTCTCTTACTTCCAAACTCATAGATAAAACCCATGCCAGGTCCAATGGGTGGTCTTGGAAACCCCATAAAACATTTTATTTCCAAATATATGAGTGTAGGGCTTGTTCTGACCCTGATTCTCCCCTTCCCTAAAACCCCTTGAGCCCCCTCTAATTAGTGTGCTGTTTATGTTTATCACCAGGGGAACGAGAAAGATTACCTTGGGCAGCACCAATATTGGAATTAGTGCAAGAAGGGCGGTAAGGCCCTATTGCTCCCCAAAGATGCCCGTTTTTTCTCATTTGGTTTATAGTACTATTGTAATGGGTGGTTCTATGGCTAAAATACTTACTTTCTCCACCATCTTCACAGATGCTATGTTTGTTACAACAAATGCTAGCTCTGGTGATACTACAGAAGGCATGTGTCTAGGCCAGAGCATTCCCAAGTAAAACTTTGATGGCCTAGGGACACAGGCATTGTTCACAAGCACATAATGGGGGCTCGGGAAAAGGGTAAAGATGCAAATTATGTGAGCTTGTAGGACAACAAGAAATGGGCACTGTGTAGACTATATTTTCAGAAGAAACTCTGCTACAGACTATGTAAAAAAAAACATAATCCATAAATGACCCATTTTTCATTCAGGGAGAACATAGCTAAAAGGCAGGAAGCAGTACTTTGGGGAAATGGTACATTTGCTATTATCTTAGTTTTCAGGCTTTCTTCTTTTTTGCTTATGAGAAATGGAATTCTTAGAGGTATGACATGATAGAATTGGTTCAGTAAAACTTTTGCACTCCTCTGGGGAGCTCAGTAAGAATTCATTTGTTCATTTGCCTAAAAATACTGCACATTTAGGACAACATTTAATAATTTTCAAATAATAGGATAGTGTTTAATAATTTTCAAGTAATCAGACACCATTTGTCAATCTTCAAAATACTTTCACGTATATTATGTCATTTGGCATGTACATTTGATCCTGTGAGCTTAGCAGGGAAGTTACTCTTAGCAGCATTTCACAGCAAAGGAAACCCAGGCTTTCAATGATGCAATGACTTGTCCAAGTCACGTGTGTAGTGAGCATCTGGGAGTCAGACACAGGTCTTTGGACTTCTTGTCCCCTGTGCTACATTACTTTTCATACACTGTGTACAAAATACTGCAGGAAGAACTTTGGTGAGTTAAAAAAAATCTGTGAGTCCCTAGATACTTATAATCTTACAACAGATAAGACTTCAATGCATATAGTTATAATATAGAGCCGTGTGTATTAAGTACCATAAAATGGACACAGAAAATAGTAAATCAATTAAGTATTTATTAAGTACCTGCCAGACTCTAGATGGGTGCCTGTGAATATAAAGATAGGAATTAAACATCGTAAATAAGATTTCAAGGAGTTTACTTTGTATTGGGGAAGCTCACAGGTACATTTATACTTATATGCAAAAAAGCTACTAGGGAAAGGGCTGGGAGAGGAGGCCCTAGCAACTAGAGAGAATAGGGAAGACCAGCCAAGCTATGAAGAAAATTAGGGATGCTAAGAAGAGGAGTAGAGGAGGGAGTGTATTCTGACATAGGGAAAGGGAGGTGATCCTATATTGTCCACTGTGAGAACCAGCAAGAACACCAGTTTGCCTGGGCCATAAAGGATAGGAAGGGGAGTAAAACATGGTAATGGTGGTTTTTTAGCTCCTTGAGGGCAGGGACTGTGTCTTTTATCTCTTTTTATATCTCTAAAACTAAGCACAGTGCTTGTCACATAATAGATGCTTAATAAATATTTATTAGCTGACTGACTAAAAATAGAATCTGAAGGACATTAAGTGCTACGTAGTAGACAGAGCAGTATTTTTTTATCTTGGAGGTGACTGGAAGCTATTAGGATTTATGAAGCAGGGATTGCTATGGTCCCATCTGTATGTTAGAAGAACCAATTTGGCATCTGTGTGAATAATGGAATAGAGGTGGGAGAGACTTAAGGGAGGAAGACTTTATCTCTTGTTAGATATCTCTTGCCATTGTCCAGGCAAGATGTGATGAGAGCCTAAACCAAGTGTCTGGCTATATGAGTAGAGAGTAAAGAACAGATGTGAGAGATATTATGAAGATATAATCTACAACATTTGGCAACTCACTGTATATGTGACAAGAAGCAGAGGAAGGCATAGAAAATGACAATGTGGTTTTAAAATTGGGTGATTACCGGGATGATAATGGTGTCCTCAATAGAAATAGGGAACTTTGGAAGAGATATGGGTTTGGGGGAGATGATAATGAATTCTGTTTTAAATGTGTTTTGTTTATGATAACTGTGGGGTGTCCAGTTTGAAACAATTAATAGGCAGTAGGTGATAGAAGACTGGAGCTCGAGAGAGGCTATGGCTAGGTTTATAAATCTGGAAGTCATCTGACTAGAGATGACAAATCACAGGAGATGATGAAAACAGATGTTGAGAGGAGGGAGAGATCGTGGGCAATGAGGGAAAGCTTAATGGAAGATGTTTTTTCCCCTAGTTCTTGATAAAACAAGTAGGATTCTGATAGGTAGAAAGGCAGGAGAAGAAGATGGCATGAGCCAGGACACGTAGGTAGGAAAGCAAAATGTCTTAATTATTTACTGAAAATCAGTCATTTCTCTTCATGACCTGAAAGCTGGTAATATCCTATAGAGAAATTTACTAAAACCTTTAACTATGCTTTTCGTTCTACTCTATTTCCATCTCTACCTTCACTTTATAAGTATCTATTGTTGAGGATTTTTTTCCTAGTAAGCAGCTGAGGTTGATTTATTGTGCACCGATAATATCAGCTCAGGAAAAAATAACAGAACAAAGACCGATGATCCCCATGACTTGTGATCCAAGTAACAGATTATAAAATGTTTAGTTTCTTTGGGTTAAATGGAGAGATAGAAAGTTTCTGTGAACTTCAAACCTGAAGGTGCACCCAATGGGGAAAGGTTTTACATGGGTGACTCATTAAATTAAGATCATTTATTGACATAAGTATTCATTGTGAAATATAGGTATGGGGAATATAGTTCATCATGAAATACAGATAAACATTAGTCACTCACTTATTACCTAATTTTATGGAGCCTGCCTGAATTTAGAGTGCAGATAGTGGGAGAATCAGAGACTTATTTTCCTCTATTGGAGATCATCTCATTGAACCCCTAAACTTATTCAACTGAATAGTGATGATGCTTTGGTTCAGATTCAGATTAGAACTACCTATCTGAATTGTAGCAGCCATACCTACTCCTGAAGAAGGAAGCAAGCATTAGATAGAATTTAGATAATACATATGTGTACCCTCTTCAAAGGGTATGAGCTATTAAGAGAATAAGAGCAAATTAGTTAGGACTACAGTATCAGAGATTTAGAAGTAGAAGGGACCTTCAGGGCCATCTAGGCCAGTTCTTTCATTATTCAAGTGAGGAAACTGAGGCTCCTGAGGTGACATGCCAAGTGTCACATGAGAGGCAGGATTTGTGCCTAGTACTCCCTACTCTAAAGGTAGTGCTATTTAATATCACATCTACAAGGCAGGGAAATGAATATTCAGCCCTTTATAACCTTATAAAGATTTAAGGATAGGTAGGTTGAGGCAGGGACAGAGGGAGGAATTTTTAATTATGTAGAGTAGCAGATATTAAATGCCATGTTGTTTTCAATATTAAAGGACTGCTCTGAAATGGTCATTGTTTTGACTGCCATTGATGAATGCTTTAGAGATCAATCAAGGGGCAACATTATAGATATACTGCCATACTACTAATTATTCGCAATGGGGCGGGGGGGGGGGTAGTTCCATTCCTTTCCTAGCCACGAGTAAAAGGAATCATTAAGCATTGCTGCAGAAGAATAGATCAAGGAGTGGAGGAGAGAGAGGAGGGAGCAAAGTAACACAATAGGGAAAGAGCTGGGAATGCAGAGGCTGTAGAAAAAGTGGTCACTCAAAACTTGAGTCCCTCAGTCTAATGTAATATTTGGGTTACCTGGCTCAAGATGATAGATGCTCATTGATGATCCCTTCTTTTTCAGTTAAACCCTTAATGATCCTCTCTTACCTCTGCCAACACAAATGTTAGCTAGTTCCTTTAAGAAGCCTTTCCTGATGACCCCAGTTACTAACAGCTTGTTCCCTCAGATGGCACATAGAATTTTGCATTGTAGCTCTCTGATACACTTATCATATAGTTTTTTGTATTATCATGACTTGTTTATCATATAACATTCTCTAGCCTATGTGGTACATGAAGGCAGGAACCTTATCTTTCCTAAAATTATTATAATATCTTCCAATATCTAGTATAACTTCTAGTATGCAGTAGGTGCATATTAAATAGTTGACAGGTGTTGGATAAATACTAGTTGACTAGCAGGTATGTGATAAATGCTAACTGACTAACTGATTGAACAGTTTGTTGTGTCATTACTCTAGGTACAGGGAAAAAGCTTATCTATAGTGTTATCTATATAATTATTGCTTCCACGGACAAAAATTATGGTTCCTCCACACTTTAGCATTAGTTGCTTGACCAGAAACATTCATCACTCAGTATCTAGCATTCCAATGATTAGGATGAGAAGTATTTTCACCTTGTTTGGATCCATTAGATTCTGTGTCCTGTTTGTACTGATTCTTACACGATTCCATATGATTGCATATGGCTTGTGAGGCACCAGAAAACATGCTAGTGGAGACCCATTTTCTTTAATACTGACAAAAAAGGGAAATGATTTTCTCAGAAGTCTCTGTCAAGCGTATCTACAGCTTTGTTACTTGTGCTCATTTACAGTTATTCCCTCATGCTAATAACCCCATGCTTATTGATGTACATATTTTAGCACATTAAAATCACATAATTCCCAATTATATTCTTTGAGAAAATTAACTGAGATGGAGGAAGTAATCACACATAACCACCACCCTTCTGTAAGCATCATGATCCCTAGTTTAATTAGATCACCCATACAGATCCCTGCCCCTCAATACCTCAATAAGGAGGTCTTTGTGAGTTGCTGTGAATAAAAAATTATATCTCCTGATGGCTCATCTTGTAATGAGCCTCTCAGAATATAGCTAGGCTGATTGGGTCACCAGACACAAAGTCCACCACTAGCCCTGTACTTGAAGCCTTTCTGGCTCAAGGAGGACCCGTCAGAGCATGTGGTCTATTTTCAGAGCATTTGAGTCATCTCAGTTGATTATACTTCATAATGGAACATCAGAGTAGAATTTAGTATAAGTTGCCCTTTCTTAATAAATGAACACTTTATAAGAGAGATTAAAAGAAAATTATGGGGTTCCATATTACAGAAATCCCACCTGTCTAAATGTAATTTTAGTTATGCTTATAAAGCCAGTGCACAATTGTACTATGCCTATTCTCCCTTGTAAAAATGCCAGTTATCAAATGGAGAGGGTGTAATATGATGAACAGAATATGTAACCTTGGAAATTGGAAGACCTCCTACTATCCAAGGAAACAGAGAGACCTGGGTTGCCTCTGAAAAATCCCAGTTGTGTGACTATGTGGAGTTAAAACTTCTAAATGCCTCTAATAAAATATGGAAAAGGGAATTAGTTGATTTTCTGTATTATGGAATTGCCTTCTAGAGATATTATAATATTTCTTAGTCAAAGTTGCAATGAAATGCCTATGTATTCTGTTTGAAAAAGTAAAAAACATATTAAGCAATTGGTTATGAGTACTTTGAGAGGTGGATGTGCCTTCCATTAAATTTGTTTTTAATCTCAATCATTGTAGAAAATATAGTTTTAAGTCAATATACACACTTAACTACTTGAATTTATTTTAACTATTTTTTCTGTAACTAATTCTTTTCAGGGGTTACTACATAGTAATTGTGCCTTTGAAGAAGTCACGTGGAAAATTTATCAAGCCATGGGAAAGTCCAGATGAAATGGAATTAGATGAGGTGAATGTCTCTTTTGTTTATTTCATTACATTGGCTGCTTAATTAATTAAATAGTAATCACACCATGATGGTCTCTAAGCCATTTGCTACCTTTACATGTCCTTCTAGTATGGGTTATCATGGCATATGTTTACAGTCCTTAGGGGACCAGCACAAAGATGCTATTTCTTAAATTAGAAGATATTTAGTTGCAGTAAAGTGTATAAATGGTCTAATTATTGTTGGCTTTAATATTTTCCCCTTTGCCCATTATAAACCAAGTTGCAAACGTACAGAAGGTGAAGTGAGCTATCTTAAAGGTTTAATCATCATTGATATGAACTCCAATAATGGTCTGCTTCATTAATGAGGTGTTGGTCCAAGCTATAACAAATGCTAAATTGCAATTTGCACCATAGTTTAACATTTGACTTATCTTGTGACTTTTGTGTGTGATGCATATAATTCTACTGATTAGGAAATTATTTTTTCAATCTCTTTCATGTTTAAATCCAGAAATTCAAATTAGGTTTGGAGGAGGGAAATGTATAGTGTTATAGATAGTCTTTGTATCCTCTTTATACAACAATGCCATACCCACAGGAGGTATTTAATAAATCTTTTTTATTCATTCAATAAATGAATTGACTAGTATCACAACTAGTAAATTCAATACAATATATATAGTAAATACAGTACATAGATCAATTATGGTCTTGATTTCCTGCAGCTTGCTTGGAAAGAATTGTGTGGATGTATTTCATTTTATATAACTGGCTACTCCCCCCCCCAAAAAGAAAAACAACCGTATGCAAATTATATTTTTGTAAGTTGAATTTATAGGATCCCTAGCTGAATGGGCTTTTATGAAACTTCTTATTTTATGAATGAAGAAAGTAAGGTAAAGAGAAGCAAAATGACTTGCCCCAAAGCACATATGTAGGAGCTAAGCTTCATTTGTCAATGTAGCAAAGCATATTGCTATTTAAATAGATAGTATTTCTATCCTTTTTGTAAAGGATTTTTTAAAGAACTTTTATCAAAGTGATTTTTTTCCTTTTTAATAGTAGATTTACATAAGCGAGGTACTCACTCTAAATTTTTCATACATACACATATATGTATATATATTATATATATATATATGTACACACACACACAGTACATATGTATATCTGCATTTAGTCTAGTTTGTTTTGCCTTTGCCTAAAGAATCAGAATTTGCTATATCATATTTTCAGAAAATCGATGTTTACTATAGGCAACATAGTAGAGTGAAACTGATACTGACTCTGGATTTAGAAAACAATAGTACCTGAGTTTGAATCCTGGCCCTGCCACTTGTTTCTCCTGTAGTATGGGCAAGACACTTTTTCTCATGGCCTCAGTTTCCTAATGTATAAATTGGGATACTTGAATTAGACAATCTACCATGTTTATTTTAGCTTTGAAATATTATGAGTCTCAGAAACATCCCTCGGGCTCCATTAACATTTCATCTTTATCATCTTTCCTCCATTGCCTCTCTTGTTCTATTTGACCTAAGCTTTATCCAGTAAACATTTATCCAGCACCTACTATATTCCAGGCACTGTGCTAAGCACTGGAGGGATATACAATTAATAAAGAGACAGTCCCTGCCCTCAAGGAGCTTACAGTCTAATGAGGGGAGAGAACATGCAAAAGGAGTCAGGAAAGCAGATGGCAGTGAAGGATGAAGACAGGGATTACTCAATAGCAGAGCACAGTCTTATTCCTTGGAGTTGAAATCAGGCAGAGTAACAGATGAAGAGTGGAATGAACCAGAGGGTTCAGTTTTTGCCCTCTATAAAGAAAGGCTTTGGGAGGAGTTTAGTATTCCTCCCTCCAGGTATTTCAAGTCAAGACTTGAGCTTAACCTGGCTGGAGCATCTTAGTTCTGTATAGTTGAATCCAGGCAGAGTAGAGGGTGCAGAGTAAAGTAAGCTTTAGGAAAAGAATGGGGAAGACTTAAAGTCACCCCTAAGTGTTTCTTTTGTCATTTGTTGGTGTTCAGTCATTTCAATTTTGTTTGACTCTCCATTACCCCATTTGGGATTTCCTTGGCAAAGATACTGAAGCCCTTTGCCATTTTCTTCTCAGGTTCAATTTGGCCCAGGATCATGCAGCTAGTAAGTGTCTGAGACCAGATTTGAACACAGGAAGATGAGTCTTCCTGACACCAGGGCTGGCACTCTATTCATTGCACCCCTTAGTTGCCCATGTTATCATTAAGTCAGTAGTTGAGGGGTTTATCAAATATGCTAGGCATCACTTCCCTAACATTGTCAAATCATTCAGGTACTTTTAAAATTACTTTTTCACCTCCTGTTCAGAAGACAGAGAGAAGGAAATCATTATCTGTGATACTGGAAGAATAATAATCCATCATCAGAAGATGCAAAAGGATTAGTTGGTCTCTCCTAAGTAATGCGAAGCAAGACATGATTTTTCTTGCCACTGACTAATCAATTAAAGACTGAAATATTCTTCATTATTTTAATCAGTTCTCAAATAATTTCAAGCGATATCTCTATTCCATTTTGATTAGAATGAAATTTTTTAAATGGTGTGACCTACTCTCTTCTTTCTTTTACTTAGAAAATAAACTGACAAAAATGTTTTTCATGACACTGAGATGTATAGTCCAACATTGCATCAAATGCATTTAAGCATTAAGATCATTTTTTAAGTCATTTTGGTAGTAAGTAATGAAAGCTGACTTAATATTACAGACTGATTTTAACCTCTAGAATCCCCATCATAATGCAGTAGGGCTAATAGATTAAAGTGTGAGGCTCTATGACATTGAACTTCCTTGCAATTAAATTCTATGGGTCTGTGCTGCCGATTCCCATAACAAAGGGTCATTTTAATCATCCTGCAAGTTGTGGTGCATTAATCTGTATAATAGTTTGATAAAGAACATTTATTAATTCAGAAATATTTGGGTCAGGATGGGTTGTTACCCACTTTTTTACTGACATAATTGAGACCACATTGTAGAATTAATGGTGGAAGAAATAAGATATGCATTGACTGGAAAATGAAAATTATTTCTGATAAAGAACCCAAGCCCTTGATATATCTTTTGGAAGTACCTCCAATACATCAAGTAACTATTGTAGAAGGGAACAAATGAGTAGTAAGCTATGTTCTCACTTTATGCTTACTCATCTACTTTCTGATCCCTCTAGACTCTTTTTTTTCTTACTGTGGATAATATAAGAGCTTTGTCGTAATTTCATCATGCCACTTGGCACTGCCAAATATGACAAAGCAGTGCTACTCAGATGAAAGTCTTAAATATGTTTGACCAAGTAATTTTTTTAAAAGCCTGTAATTCAATTTGTTGGAAACCCTTCAGATGAGAGAATGGTGGCCTAAGGGAATTTCCACAGCTATGACTTATATCTATGCCTATAAAAATTGAAGGATGGTTCTGAAGGAGAATTACTCCCAACATTATCTTCTCGTTTGTCCCATTCTATTTAGGGGGCCTCCCAAAGTGATAAATTCCATGAACACAATTCCTGTTATCAAGGCCAGTTCAGGCACATCCATTATTAACAATATAAAAATGAGAGTATTAGTTTTATTTATTGATAGCTTACATTTATGTAGTATTTTAAGGCTTAAAAGATATTTTCATCTCAGTATCCTCTGGGGTAGGTAATATAAGGACTGCCATCTCCACTTTACAAATGAGGAAACAGAGAAATGAGGTCACTTAGAACCATAGGATCATAGATTCAGAGCCAGAAAGGAAGATAGTCCACCCCCTTCATTTATAGATGAGGAAATAGTGACCTAGGAGGGTAAAGTTTATTGCCAAAAAAAAAAAAAGAAAAATCATACAGCAAATGACTGATTCAGGATTCAAATCAAAGTTAATGTTATTACCATTGGACCACACTAGGCTCTGTAGTTGTTCAGGGTGATGTGATGGAAGTCAGGACTTGATCACAGGTACAGAGACAATCCAAACAATATCATGTGATCTTTGAGTTTAATTACACATTACTGATTTGTTAATGGGATGATGGGGATAGTTTGTGATTTTAACAATAGTGCAGTTACCATTTGCTGCCATCCAAACTCATCTTCATGATTTAGAGTATAACAGGAAGCATTCCAACCAAATAAATGCAAACTAAAGGGGTTTCATGTGTGACCAGAATGGTTACTTTTGAGGCATGGTGCACATTTGTTGTACCATGCAGACCTGAACAATTCAAACATCTCAAATACCTAGAAGTTTAGAACGTAACCACTGGGAATGACAGTAATATGAATGAATTATGATAGCATCCTACCTTGAAAATATGAATGAAATCAAGGGTACAGTTGGAGTTTGATCAGTGAGGTGGATGTGGTATTCTGATATATTCACACAAACTACTGTTATTTGTACTTGATTAACCAACTTTCAAAGGGACACATATCTGACCAATAGTCTGTTTGCTTTTATCACACTAAGTAACTGCTGACATTTACATTACATCTATGCTGACCTTTTTCCTGATTCCCCCAAAGCAACATTTCCTCCAGCATTTGAGGTCAGTTTAGAAAAAAAAAAGGACTTTCAAAATTGTCTATATGAACACCTACATCTTTAAAAGGAAAACAGCCTAACCTTGTAGATATATGACACATAATCAAATTATCAAATATTTTTTAGTACAAACTTAGGATCAGTAGAACTTAAAGCAATCTACTCATGAGAATAGCTCTTTATTTGGGGATTAGTTGAAGAATTTAATAAAATTCCACAACGTGTTTAGTATTTTTTCTTGTTTTACAAAATAAATAAAACTTTTGACCAGAAAGATTACATTTGATATCAAGGTTGATTCACATTATTTAATTATTTTTTCAGTTCTATTAACATCTAATTTTTTCCATGTGTAATTAAAGTATCTGAGTTATTCATTGGGAGCTATAAAGGATCTTAATATTTATTTAATAGATGGGGAAGCTGAGATCCAGTGTATGGTAAGGTAGGAGTAAGAAGGACAGAAGAAAGGCAGCCAGGTAGCACAGCGAGTAAGAGCACCGGCCCCAGTGTCGTGATGACCTGGGGATCGAATCTGGGCTCAGACACTTAGCACCCACCCAGAAACACCTGGCCGTGTAACCTTGAGCAAGTTACTTAACCCCAATTGTTTAGGGGTGGCCAGGTGGCTCAGTGAGTAAGAGCACCAGCCCCAGTGTCAGGATGACCTAGGGATCGAATCCGGGATCAGATACTTAGCACCACACCCAGAAATAACTGGCCGTGTAACCTTGAGCAAGTTACTTAACCCCAGTTGCTTAAAAAAAAAAAGAGAGAAGGGGACATGACATGCTAAGAGTCACTAGACTAATTTGTTGCAAAAGAGAATCTTAAGCTCAGATCCCTTGATACTCTTTTGAACTGTGAATTAATTTATGAAATGAGGCAGTCATGCCCAGTTCCTTTATCATGAGGGCAGTGGGAAGTGAGGCTGCCTTCATTTTAAAAAGGCACAGAGTACAGAGATAAGACAAATAGTGGAAAGGGGTCCTAAGGCAGACAACTTTGGGTCAGGGATGAGTGCAGCGTGAAGAAGACAACAGGGAGGGAGAGAGGCACGAGGAATCGCTCACTTAATTATGGATTAGAGTTGAGAGCATTTGGCAGCATGAACATAAATGGATGGAAGATTCTTGGGGGACAAGAGATTGAGATCTAATATTGATAGGGCTTTTGTGGAGGAACAGACTAACTCTTGTCTATTCATTAACATATCCACATAATCTCAAAATTGTTGATAAAACTTTAAAGTTAGCATATGCAAGTTATCTCAGAGTTATCTAGTGTTCTGCTGGTGTTACTGCAGATTTCTAGTATTAATCTGAGATTTCCATATCACAGGACAAAAAGACCCTGACAACAGAGTCTGAATGGCTTCCCCTGATTGAGCATGCGTTAGTTACCAGGATGTGATTTTTTTTACCAATATATGATACCGTTTGTAAATTATGCTCCTTTAATCTTTGGGAAGGTCTGTGCATGAATTCTAGGTTCCCCTTTGCAATCTTACTTCCTGCTGTTATTACTTGATGCCAACTACTGTCAGTAGTAGTAGTAGTGGTACCAACACAGTCAGTATAAATTGACCTACTATATTGCCTAGAAGGGAACCAGAACAAGATACAATTTTTACACATCTTTCTTTTCTAACATGGTTCACAGATTTAGATATGGAAAGGCCATTAAAGGTTATCTAGTTCAACTCCCTTATTTTACAGATGAGGAAATGAAGTCCAGAAAAGTTTGAATGATTTGATCGAGTTCATGTAGGCAATAATATTTTTAATTTTTTTATGGAGGCAATAATGTTGTCAAATGTTTCAAAAGATATTTTAGACATGTGGGTAGATTGTAAGTTTTTTATATCTCTTTTTTCTATTTGATCAATAGATCAAATCTAAATAACCCAGAAAATATTAGAATATCTGAAATAAAGCTTTCTTCAAAAATAATCATTATGTGGACATACTTCTTTTCTCTTGAGATAGCATGTCCTTGAAATTTTAGTTAAAAATCTCCCCCTCATTTATGTGTCTCTAAGAAGCTCAGAGTAAACATGACCCTTTATGCCTTCGAGTTAAGTGCCTGGTGAATTTGGTAATCAGCAGAGGGGACAAAAAAAAAGATCCATACTCAATCACTAGGATCGGGAAGAAACTGTAATTGAAGCTTACCATAGTGAGCATGTATTATGATAAAAATATTTCATAAGAATTATCTCTAGTCGTTTTTATACTTATGTTTATCTTGTCCCAAATATTTCCTTCTCATTTTTTAACTGTGAATATGTCTTCCTTCTTCCACTGTGTTAGCCTCACTTGTGTGGCAAAAAGCTGAGCCAGTTGCGTAACTGGTTATGGAATGATTCTGCATCTCTAACCTTCAAGTATGATGTTGGTCCAGCTTGCCCAAGAGAAGACAGAGAGTAGGTGGGAGGAAATCTCAAGCCATCAGTCAGTGCAAAGGAAGGCTAAGGACCTTTTTGTGATCAAGAATATATTCACTATTATTATAATAAGTGGAATTAAGTGGTAGATTTTGTCATTGTCCATTAAAAATTGAGGACTAGTACAATGTGAAACTGAGATTTGTTCATCAAGATGAATATAACTTGCTGTTCATTTAGAATGCCCTTTGAAATAAGTACAGAAGAGCTACCAACCTATTTTACCATAACAACATACCATTTAACTTCAAATAATGTACCCCTTTCTCCTTAGACACTAAAATAGTTATATAATTATGTACATATATAATTATATGTGACAATATAATTATATATATGTGATATAATCAACATTTGCACTAGTCCAAGCTTAAATTATTTCTGTCTTAAAATGCATCAAACCAAGCCACATGTGTGATCAAAGTATGTCATCAAAAGTCTGTCAGCATTAGACTGGTTTTTATTTATCCAGTTGAATAGCCTAGTCTACCATGGACCAGGATGGACCTGGAATTAGGCAGACTTTTAATCAAACCCTACCTCTCATACTTTGTGGTAATCTTATTAGCCTCTTGGAAACTATTTCCTCATCATGACATGTGAATTAGAATTCCTCTAATATCTACCTTATTGTGTGATTGAAAGGCTTAAGTAAAATAATGTATATGATAATAACAATACATAGCATTTATATAATACCTACTGTGTGCTAGTCACTGTGCTAAGTGCTTTACAAATATCCCATTCCTTACAACTACCCTCGGAGGTAGGTGCTATTATTATCACCATTTTGTAGGTGAGGAAATTGAGGCAAACAGAGATTAAGTGACTTACCAAGTGTCACACAGCTAATAAATATCTGAAACTGGATTTGACCTCGTTTCTTCCTGACTTCAGGCCCCCTGCTCTCTCTACTGTCACACCTAGCTACCTTAGTAAATATCAATGACAAGGAGGGAGTCTGTAGTACATTATTAACTTTCATGTGGTATCAGAATCTAGTAGACAGTTCTATAGAATCCAAATATGTAAGCCCTGGGAAAGATCCTAGAAACCATGTAATTTAACCCTCTTCCATTTTGACAAATGAGGAAATTGAGGCTTAGAAGAAAATTGAGATATTTGATCTAAACTTTATTAAGACCACTTTCTTTGTATTAGGAGTTCTGATTTTTATGTCTTTGGATTAGTGCTGACAATTACTGAAGTCCAGAAAATATTATATAGTATATTACTGAGCACTTGCAATAACTGAGCATAGAACGGTGGTCTTATGAATATTCAAAACATCATATATCCAAAATAGTTTTTTGTTAATCTTAGAGTAGAATGTACCCTGTCTTCATCCCAGAAATTATTATCATATTTAAATACACTTTAATTTGCTAATATACACTACATAGAAGGAGAAGTAGCTATACCAAGAATGCTGTATGTCCGGAAGAAATTTATTTGGGATTAAAATACGAATAATCTCCTGAATGGTTAATTTAAAACTTGACCTCCTGCAAAATCAAGAAATGTGAGGCACCATCTATTTGCATATTTATAAATAACATATCAATTTCACATGCACAAATAAAAATACTGAGCCATTTTATGTTGGTGCTGAGGAAAATTCTTCTCACTCTGTAAAGTAGCTTTTGCTAGAACATAAGCAAAAGTATGATTCAAAGTATGTCTATAAAGTCAAGTAATGCTTATGCTGACTAATTAAAATACAGGCATAGACAAGATTGCTTAGTTAAGGAATTGTAGGGTAATGGAAAGAACAGGGTCTTTGTTCAAATCTTGATCCTTGACTCTTATTTTCCATGTAAGCTTGTGTAAGTTGCTTCCCTTCTTTGTGCCTCAGTTTCTTTTCCTGGTAAACTCTCCTAACTTTGAATCTTGTGCTCCCTGCAAGAAGCCTGTTTTCCTTCTATAAGTTTTAATGTACTATTGACTTTTTGTTTATAGAATTTTGTGGGTGTGGACAATGATATCATTTACTGAAAATTGACCTATTTTAGCAAATTGATAGTAACCTCTAGTACCTCATTTTAATAAAAAAAAAAAAAGCCAAGAAATAGAAAAGCTGAGAGAACTGAGATTTAGTGATGCTGACATACTCAATGAAATGCAGATAAATTGTATTTAGTTTGGTTTTGAACTGGAAATATATTTTCCCATTAATGTGTCAATAGTGTTGTTTTACCTGTCTCTTTCTTTTTCTCCCCTCCGCCATCCCCCTCCCCCAAAAAAAAGCTTCTTAAGGAGATATCTCGGAAACGCAGGAGCCTCCGTCATGAAAGAGAGGTTGAACTAAAGCCATATATTGCTGCTCATTTTGATGTTCTTCCTACTGAATTCACCCTGGGGGATGAAAAACATTATGGTGGCTTCACCAACAAGCAGCTCCAGAGTGGTCAAGAGTACGTCTTCTTTGTCTTGGCCGTCATGGAGCATGCAGAGTCGGTAAGGTTACTGTCCTGCGGATTTTATTCCAATAAAGATGAGTGTAGTTTAACATTTAATTTTAATAAGTGCTTGCTCTGTGCTAAGTGCTCAAGGATAAAAAAAGGTCAGAATGAAACACTTCCTGCTCTAACGGGAATTTTATTCTATTAGTAAAATATACTCACATACACCATATATACACATACATATATATATGCATATATGTACATATCTTGTGTGTATATATATATGCAAAAATATACACACATGTATATACCTGCACACATATACAAAATATATGTGTGTATACGTATGTGTTTACATATATACGTGCCTGTGTTCATTGCATGTGTGTTAATAGTTCTGCATGCATATGTCATGTATGTGCATGTATAATCTATATAGTATACACACATATATCTATCTGTATGCAAATATAGATTTATAAATACAGATAATATGGACATAAATAAAGATAGTAATTTTAGGAGAAATAGAGGGAGAGGGCAGTAACAACCTGGGGGATCAAGAAAGACTTTCATCTTGATGGGAGGGTTGAAGAGGCAAGAAAAAAAGAAATTTGCATGATAGTTATTATATATTTAAAAGGAATAGCAAGGTGTCAATAATAAATTTGCAGTTCCATGTGCAATCGCCTTTTTTTTTCATTCTACTATGTTGTGGAAATGCTTTGTTTTATCCCATAAATTAAAAATAAATAAACATTTTGAAAAAGAAAGGCTTTAAGTAGGATTTGGCATCTAAGTTGATTCTTTAAGGAAGCTAAAGGATTTTCAATGCAGAATTTTATCATCTTGTAAATAAATACTGCTTCATTTATTGAATTTATGATGAGACAGCTTGTGCCAAGGCACAAGGGTAAGATATAGATGCCAAGTTCAGGGAATGACTAGAATGTAGAAAGCTTAAAGGGGAGTAAAGATTTTTTTTTTAAAGTATGGAAAAGTAGACTGGAGAGTGACTATTAAGGACTTTAGATGAAAGAGGGGTGAGTTTGGTTTTTTCCTAGAGGCAGTGGAGTTTCTGGAGGTTTTCTAGCAGGATAGGTATATATTCTGACTAGTGATCTGGGAAAATTATTTTTTTTGCTCTGTGGAGATGGCATTGAAGAGTGGTGGTGCTGGAAGCAGAGAAATAAACTTAGAGACTATTGTAAGAATCCAGATAATCATCAGTCCATCGAGAATTATCCGTTTAACTCCTATTCAGGGCTGTTTAACTCCTCCAGGAATACAAATTCAGCAAATGAAACAGTCTTTATAAGATAATAAACCTTGACTATAGACTGAGGACCTTGTGAGTGAGGAGAAAGGGATAAAAATTAAGCAGAACTTACTTAGCAACTAGATGAATGTAGAAGAGGGGAAGGGAGAGAGAAAAAACAAAGCGTTACTCCAGACTTACTGAGATGAACTAGGAAGGATAGTAGGCATCTACTCCTAATACTGAAGTTTCAGGAGAAAAATCTAATTGTTTAAATGTAAAGTTTGTTTTGTTTGGTAAGTCTTTATTTTACTTAGGCAGCTTAGCCTAAGTTGCTTGACTTTAAACATACATTTTTGAATAGTATTTTTATTTATGCTTTTAACAACTGGCACTTTACATGGTGAGGAGGGTTTCCCCCCCCAGCAACATAAAAATGATTGATATTTCATTTGTGCCTATTAAATTATTTTTCTGTGGGCCATCTAGGAGAAAGTAACCAACAGGCAGTTGATCTGGATACAAAGATTGCTAAGTCATCTTCAGATAGATGATTATTAAACTCATAGAATAGAACCTGTTGAGATCACTTAAGACAGAGCATTTAAAGAGAGAAGAGAAAATGTGGAGGATGTTAAGTAAAGAGACAGTAAAGTAAAGAGACAGAAGGTGCACCAGCAAAGGAGAGTGTGACAACTAGAAGGAGAATTAGAGCAGTGCTAGAGAAATCAAGAGAGGAGAGAGCACCCAGACGGCCAGTGAGATAAAAAACCACTTCAAAGTCAACACTGAGAAGAGACCGTCAGATGAGATTACTGGGAAAATTGGAAAGAACGGTTTCATCCAAGTTGTGGGGTTAGAATTCAGATTTCAAAAGTTTGAGGATTAGGAAGTGACGGCAATGAATTTAAATGGCTTTTTCTAGACTGTGGAAGGGAGGAGAGATACAGAGTGGTCATCCTCAATAAGTGTCTCTGGGCTCTTCTGGCTTATTTCCAATAAGCATCTAGCCTAAAAGGAATATACAAAATCCGTACTGTGATACAGTTATTTAGACCAATGCTGGAAATCTTGGTTATCTACAAAGAGGCAGTATGCTATAGGAGAAAGTACACTGTATTTGGTGTTAAAGAGCTCACTTTAAATCCTTCCTCAATTACTTGCAAGCCTTATGACCTTGAGCAAGATTTCTTTTCTCTGGGCCTTCATTTTCTCACTTGTAAAATGAAGGAGTTAGACTAGATAAGTGGCACCAAACTCAAATAGAAATGGACTTTGAAAACCATAAATTGACATTTATTTTGTATTTTCATTTCTTTTTATTACACATTTCCCAATTATATTTTAATATGGTTTGGACCTTGAGTTTGACATGGATGGACTAAATAATTTCCAAGATCCCTTCCATCTTTAATATATATGAGTCTACGGTATAAGAAGATCTTTTTGGTGCTTCTGTTAATTAAATATTATTGGATAGATACTATTAGATTCCCAATAAAAACTGATTATGTTAGGACAAGACTGCATTTTATTCTGTATATGTATTTTTACCTGAATACATCTTTAGTTGAAAGAGAATATTCAGATCATATAATCACTATGTTGAACCTCCATAAAGCAGAAATATGAGTTTATGAAATCATTGTGGGAGCTTGGAAAAACTATGTTTCTCTTTAAGGATAACCCAAAAATGAAGTTTGGAGGGATGTGTTTTTTTTTTCCTTTTGGTTTTGGCTTTGAATTTGGAAGCACCATTGAGACAGTGATGCTCATTTCCTGAATTCATTGGGAAGATCTGTCTAATGGGAAACAAGCACAGCCAACTTCTTTAATTATAGTAATTTACTTGTGACTCTATCAGTGGAATATAAGAAAGTTAGAAAATAATTCAGTAATAAGGAGAATTCCTGAGGTGATCTAAAGAATTAGTTGTCTTCTCTTATGTAATTCATCTTGTTCTTATGTCCCTTCATGCTTCAGTTGCTTTAGCTGAATGTAATAGTTTTGTGTTTGTTTGTTTTTTTTTAAAATCAAGGAAAGGCAGAAATAGGATAGAGAGAAAAAAAAAAACATGGTAGTTCACATTCAAATTTAGCATCTCATCTCATATTCTGGGTGGTAAGTTTTCTGATTGTTTCCTCAGTCTGCCAGACAGAGTAATTGGGTTCAGCCATTCAGCTCCCCTCACTCTTCCCCCCTTCCCAACCCCTTTCAATGATAGGAAAATTATCAAAGGATTCTCTACATTAGGTATTGGTGCTGAACCATGGGGCTCCTTTTTGAGTGACAACAGAAATTCCCAAGTAAAAAAATCAAACCCAAAGGAAGCCTTTCTACGTGTTACCTTTGTGTATGAGGTGTCATTTGAAAAGAAAATGATTGGCTTCTTGGAATTTTTAATGTGCAAGATAAACTTTCCACTTCTATGTAAAGGTTATAAGTCAAAACATCAAGGGATGAGAAATTTGGAAAAATTTTTATTGAAAAAAATCTACCTCATCTAAATTTTAAATAGATTAAAAAACACTGTTGGAATACATTGGAGAAGGCACTCACAGAGAAATGCTATCAGAAAATCACAGCAAAGAAAGACACTCAATCTCCTTTCCAGCCCAACTCACAGCAGAGAAAGTTTCCTGTTTCTAATCTGGAAATCATGATTGAATGGTTTTTAAAACATTTCAAGTCAAGAGGTTATCCCTTCACTATGGAATTCATCCCTTTTGGTTTTTGGATTTTCCCCACTCACTTTTCCATCAAAATAAGCCAACATCATTTGTTTCAACTATTTCTGAAGTGCCTTCGGTGTAGGAATATCATTACCTGAGAGGTCTTGTCTCTGACAAGTAGGTATTCAGTTCAGCGATGGTACTGGTATTCAGTGCTCATACAGGCTTTTGGTCTTCCCAAAGTGCTTCCTGATTGCCAATTGAATAAAATACTTAGCATCCCTGTAGATAAATTAGTTAATTACCTGCAAAAAAATGAGAGTAGAAAACAAAAGAAATGAAGACACCAATCTTCCCCAGTGTTCAGTCAGAAAAATGTAAAGATTGTCAAGAATATCAGAAGGTTAAGGTATAATAAATGGAGGCTTGGAAAAAAAAGTTTAGCAAAATTTTTGTCTTTTTTTAAATTTTTACTGGTCTCAATCTTTCTTGATTTGGTTTTTATATGATGTCCAAATGTGTAAATTGTGCTGAAAGTTCCATCATACAGAATTCTATGTGTTTATCATCATTAAACTTTTAAAGTTTGTCCTTCAAGACTGAGGGTGATAGAGAACATAACACAAAAACCCATCGTTTCTTAGAATCCTTAGTATGACTGTGGATAATCCATTTGACATTTTTGGGCCTCAATTTCCCCATCTGTAAAATGAGGGGTTTGGACTTATCCCCTCTGTGGCCTGTATTTGTTCTGGGTCTATGATCCTATGATGTGACTTTGTTTTTTTTTTTGTTTTTGTTGTTATTGTTTTTGCCTTTTTTGGAAGGGCAATTGGGGTTAAGTGACTTGCTCAAGGTCACATGGCTAGTAAGTGTTAAGTGTCTGAGGTCAAATTTGAACTCAGGTCCTCCTGACTCCAGGGCTGGTTTCTATTCACTAAGCCACCTGGCCTCCCCCTATGATGTGACTTTGAATCACTACTCTCCTTTTGTGACCACAGGTATCCATTCATATCCTTGCACCATATCCTTGCACCATAGTTCCTCATATGTAAAATGAAGGAATTGAATTAAGTGACCTGTAACATCTTTTCCACTCCTCACATCTCTGCTCTGTGATCCAAACATCCTGTTTGGAGGGGCAGCTCAGAAATTGGTCTGGGAAGATCCCTGGCTTTATAGAGTCAGACCCTCTGTTCAAATCCTCTGTCACTGGTACCCTCTATAATGACAGGCAAGACAAATTTAAATTCTTTGAACCTCAATTTCTCTTCTGTAAAATTAGAAGGTTGAACAAGATATCTTCTTTAGTCCCTTTCAGATCTGATTCTCTGATCCACTGTTCTTAAAAGGTTAGAAAAATAGCTTAGCTCTCCTTTTTATGCAGCTGAAGTGCTAGCTACGCTTTCTCCTGGACATACAGTCAGTCTTGAGTGAAGAGTATAATGGATTTTGGGGCACCTCGGAATAGCTCGGTTGGGCATGAGGTCTAGAGTGAGGAAGACACAAGTTAAAACCTGGCCTTAGACACTTAATCACTGTGTGACCCTGGGCAAATCACTTCACCTCAATGTGCCTTAGTTTTCTCATCTGTAAAATGGGGATAATAATAGTATCTGCCTCCCAGGGTTGTTGTGAAGACCAAATTAGATAATAATTAAAAAGTGCTTTGCACAGTGCCTGACACATATTAAGTGCTATTTAAATGTTAGCTATTATTATTAATGCCAAGCAGTGAGCAAGAACCTGTGTTGTCTTTGTAGACAACTGAATGAAAAGCTTACTGTCATCCCTTAGAGTACCTTCCTTTTGAACTTTCTATTCTATCTAGCCCTCCCCTACCACCAGCCTTTCTCAATTACCCTTCATGTGGTATTGATTATATATCTGTACTTGGGCCTCACCTAGGTCTAAGAGAATATGCTCAAAACTCAGCATTGACGTGTAGCAGAAGACATAAATCTGATTTCATGACATACTCAGCTAACTCATTGGTTCCATTCCCTTCTGGTATCCATTCATTTTGATCTTCTACCAACCTTTTTAACCTATGCCATTTCAGCTCTCTGGTGTTTTTGAGTTTTATACTCATTTCACATAACCATGTATGGTAAGAGGCAACGTAGGCAGAAAATATATCAGCATAAACAAACAGTTATCTGATGATTAAAGAAGATGAGTGTAAGTCTTATCTTGGTTTATCCTTTAGCTGTGGACATCAGTTAGCATGCATAAGCCCCACTTCCTTGTTTTATGAAATATTGTTGTTACATGATCAAAATAATCCCATTATCTAACATTCAAACTCTTCTTTCATCGTTTTACTGATATTTGTCTTGTCTGTCCAAGTTAATTACAGAGTATTTGAGGAACAAGAACTCAGTGTTGGGCATATCATAATACCTTGCTTTTTGATGTGTTGCTTTACATAGTCATTTGATCCTGGGCCATTGTTAATGAAGATGCTGTTATAAACCCATTTCATAGCTAAAAGAAACTAAGGCTTGGAAACTTTAACTGACTTGTCTGAAGTCATAAAACCAGTACACTATAGAGCTGGAAAATAAACCTAGGTTTCCTCTAAGTTTAATGTCCTTGACACAAAATATACTATTCTCTTCCAGTCCACAGTAGATGTTTAATAAATACTTATTGATTCATTAATGACTGGTACTTAAGAGTTTTAAAAGATATCACACATTATTGATTCTAGAACAACTTTAAAATAAACTCCATCATTACAACAAATTATATTGTAAATGACATTTTCTCCCCATGGGGCCACTTTTTGGGAACAGCAAAATGAACACAATTAATTATTCAGGGGAAATAGCATTGTTTGTCATCTAATTGCCAGTTTTACCTTTTCTTTTCCTTTACTGTCATACAAGCTTTTTTGATCTGACTGTTTTCTAACAAAACAAACTCTTTTTCCTCAGACCATGTATGCAACCAGCCCTTACTCAGATCCTGTTGTATCAATGGACCTCGATCCCCAGCCCATGACAGATGAAGAAGAAGGATTGATCTGGGTCGTAGGGCCCGTACTTGCAGTTGTGTTTATCATTTGCATTGTCATAGCTATCCTCCTCTACAAAAGGTAGGCTTGCCTCATAATTCTATTGGTATGATATTTCTTGGTGGGGAGGTGTAGGGCACAGAGAATACTTACTATTTTTTGGTAATTGTTGTATCCTTATTGTATGATTTACATTAATAGAAATATTTTCAGTGAACCTCCAGAAATATTTGATGCATTGATTTCTACATAACAGGAAAAATATTGACTATTCTATACAAAATCTTACTATATAGTAACCATTTTCAGCTGACATTTACATTCATGGGATGTTCCCCACCCCCAAAAGAAGTCACAAAGTAGTTTATTGTCTATCAAGCCAGTTGACATTCTGCTTTCTTTTCCTGTCTCATGTATTTATGCTTAACACTTCTAGGCAGCATTATCAAATAATGCCTAATTATGAGGGCAAATATTTTTATATGACTTGCCCAATTTTACACTTCATTTCCAGTCTCTTTATAAAATATGCATATTATCTTGTACTGTATGTTTTATAGGCATTATAAGCATTGACATTTTCCCCCTACATAAATATGTTAAGATGAAAAACTAGAAAAGCTTGGGTTCAAATAGGCAGACAAAAATGAACCCTGACTCTTCCAACATTTTTCTGACCTTTCTATTTTATTTATATTCCTTCAAAACTTGCTTCTTGTCATTTATCCTATGTTCTCCATGAGTAGGAGAAGCATTTTCCATTTTTTCCTATCATTAAGCTTTCGTTCAATATCCTAATGATACTTCATGATCCCAACTTCCATTCCTATGCAGGTAATTGCCTACTTGACTTATCATAGCTGATTTTTTTTTGTTGTTTTTCTTTTTAAATTTTCTGCTTTTATGTCATCTATTTCTGGATGCCTTTTCCACCTTACTGCCCAGTAAGAGTCAGTTTGGTAGAGAAGGTCATCATTTTTCCCCTAACTCTGTAGTACCTTCCAACTCTGCTATTAACTCCATTATATTCCTCCCACCTGCTTCCAGACTTCTGTATCTTCCCCCCAACCTCTTCAATGCTACTAAATCCTATAGTGTCATCCTTTAGAGAAACTCTAGAATTTATCCATTCCCTCAATCCATCACAGATTCTTCACATTAATCTTTTTTTTTACTCTTGGATCACTTTAAACACCTGTGCTTTTATCCACCTCTCTTTTCAGTGAAGGCCAATCCATTCTAGAAATGCCTGCTGAAATCATCCTTTTTCACCACCACAAAGTATTTCATCTCTCTCCTTCCATCTAGCCCTTCTAAAACAGATTTAAACCTCTTGACATTGACCTCTCCCCTACTCTTTACTTGCCCATATCTTTTCCATTGTTTCTTTCTCCTCCTCATGCATTCCCTCCGTGCATTAGTTCAACATAGGTTTCTCCTGTTCTTTTTGTAAATGTTCATTTGTGGTGTTAACCATGTTACTGAAATAGTCTCACCCTTTTTGTTTTCCCTGCTTGCTTCCTTCCTTTATGAAAACTCTCCTAAAATAATCCTTTTCTCATACTTCCTCAATTTCTCTCAAATGCAAAAAGATGGGGGAAGAAATTAAGTAAAAAGTTCTCAATTCTCATTCATCATATGGTTTTGTTATCTCCCTAATGCTCGAGTGTATTTTTTTGGTTTATGTTTTACTGCCAAGACCAGATCATTTGGGGCACAGACAGACTTGGAAAAGGAATGAGTGAATGAAAGAAACCTACTGTAATCAATGGTTTCAAATGTTTTCTTTACTCAAATCCTTCCCTGGTGTGTCTATTAAGGGCTATTACTGCCCAGTTTTTCATGTAATGCTTCCTTGCTATCCCACTGCCATCTTTGCTATTTGGGATAATAAACAAACATGGAAATATCCCCAGGACAAAAAGTGAGGTGGAGAAGAAAGACCAGAGAGTGTAGCTGAGCTCCTGAATGATACTTGAGAACTGGCCAAACTTTTCCAAATAAGAATTTTGTGACCTTTTCCATGTTTACACAGCACTAATTGTTGAATGAGAATTAATTTTAAAAAAAGCAGATTTCTAATTGCTCTCATGGGTTATTTTAATTTAAGTGACCACATCCCAACTCCCATAGTAATCAGAGTGAGTCAATGCTTGCTGACAGTTAAATTCCTAGTATATACTGCAGGCCAAGTTTTAGTCTATCTGAAACAAATTAAATACTTTTTTCTAAATATGATGGTTTCCTTCAATATTATTAACAATAATTTATAGATTTATTACACTATGTGCTTTATACAGCATTTTCCTCACAACACCTCTTGTAAGGTGGGTAGCAACTATATTAAAATCTTTATTTTATGGACGTTGATGGTGAGGCTCAGAGAATTTGCTACTTAGCCATGGTCACAGAACTACTGAGAGTTAGAGCTGGGATTTAAACTTAGCTCCTCTGACTCTAGACTTAGGGCTCTCTTCTTAAAATAGTCATGATTTTCCAGGTGCGTAAAGCACAGTGAAATTTCTTAGTAGATGTTTTTCTGGAGTTGAACCAGACAAATTCATTACCAGATGGTGAGACTAGTAGTCTTTAATCTTCCCCAGTTCAACTAGGCTAATTCACTCATAGACCACTGTTAACTTTAGAAAGATATAAAAGCCTTTTTACCCTAAAGGAAAAGAAAATAATATATATTCCTGGGGAGGGAGTAGTTCCAATGATACTTTTACCTAGTCCTAAGAAAAACTTCCTAAGGATGACTCATTTTTATGTTTCTGCTTTGAAGCACCTACATATTAAAACACAGAGATATATTTGCAAAATATGTGTGAGAAACTATAGTCAAATGCAGACATTACACACTGAAACACACAAACCCTAACTGAAAATGCATTTAACTGGTGGCTTTACAAAGTATTTGTGAAGTAGAAATACTTGTCTCAGCAATAAAGATTTGATTTGAAATTACTGACTTGAAATTCAAGTAGGTATAATGATGCCCCTTAGGGTCATTATCATGAAGCAGTGCAGGAGAAATTTGGCTGAGTCCCATCAGTGGTGCTTTTTAATGACTACATTCTCAGCCAAATGCATTCTTTCAAAAGTCATGGCTGCTTTTGTCAGTTGTCACTCACTTCATTACATGGATCATTGGAAATGATTTACAGTTTTTATTTCTCTAAGTACTGTTCTCTTACAAAGATGCTGCCACTGACCCACTACCAACAAGAAGTGAATTTTAAGTTGTGTGTTTTTTTTCCTTATACCTTATCTCATCACTTTCTCATGTCATCCACCAGCACATATTTGTTGTAGAGATGTATTAAGTAAGGGATATAGCAGTACATGGACATGGCACAAAATCACCAAGGAGCATAAACTACAGAATTTCAATGTCAAACCACAAATATTACAAGCACACAAGAGGAAAAACCTTTAACTATGAAGGGAAAATTTGATGTGTGTATGCATGTATATCTGTGTATAATCACAATTATAAGACTCAACTCCTCCAATATTAATAAATCTGAAAAATGTTATTCTACAATAGTTGAGGTATATTTACTATGAAATAAGAGAATAGATACTGATGAAAAATGGAGAAAAGGGACATCAAGTTATGAACAATTGAAACCTCTGAATAGTAAGAAAATAATATTAGTAATCATAATTTTAGACCAAATGATGCTCATTTCTATTCTAATGTTTCATGTGTAATAAAAACAAGAAGGATAAGTAAATAGGATCATAGATTTGAATTCTTTGAATATTTTCCCAGCTCCAGCACTGTTTGTGACCATAGGGAAATTATTACTTCTTTTTGTTCATTAAATAGATTGATAAGACACCCCACCCACCTTCTAGAAATTTTTTTTTTGTCTTTTGTTCTTCGCATTTTGAGATCCTCGGAGGGAAATGCTGTATAAATGTTAAGTTTACACAGTAAAACTTTCTTATTAAATCACTCACATAGAACCTTGATTTTGTCTGGCTGGTGCATTGCCATGACATTGTCCCCACACACAGAGTTTACTTTAATGTCATTCGTAAATCTAAATTCCCATAAAGCTTCCTCAGTTGCGTGTTGCTAGATGTACTAAATATGGGCACATAAGCAAATCTTCAAAGAAGAGAGAATGAATAAATCACTTTCTTAGATAAGCTGATTCTTATGTAGACTCAAATATCATTTTGGGACCCTGGAAGAAGTAATCCATTAATGCTATTCCACTGTCCAGAAGGAATTGATTCGCCTTCACAAGTGGCCAGTTGACTTTTCTCAAATTGCCTACTGCTTGTTCAGTAATGTGTAAAGATGCTCTCCTAAAATGGACAGCTCTTTAAGAATCTGAGGATAAAAATATTTCAATAGCTGTGGTAGCTGTGTCACTGTCATTATTCAGGTTGAATAATGACATATTTATCATAAGGAAATAAGCACAAATTTAACTGAAATACTGAAACTGCCAAATCCAATGACTAGGTTACATTTTGGGGCCATATAATCTTTTTAAGCATACATTTCTTTTTCTCTTGATTTTTACTCCATCCCTTACTAGGCTAAATGGAGAAATCACATAGTACACAGAAAGTGCCTCCGAAATAGGAGTACACAGATTAAATCACCTTCATAGCAAGACTTTTTTTCACTATATAAAATTATGGGTGGCTTAAACTACTACACTTAGCAAAGTGTCTGGTACATAGTAAGCGCTTAATAAATACAAGTTGACTGACTGACATGTTAATAGAGATGGGGGGTTACAAATAGGAAATAAATGTACACACATGGCAGCATGTCATGAACTAAAAATATATCTGCCCTGTCAGTTGCTAGAATTAAAGTGCTTTTCCCGATTAGCACAGCTATATAGATGGTCAAGCATCATAGATTTATATTGATATGTATTATACTTTACAGAACTGAAAAATGTATTTAGTCCTTTATTAGAAAAAGATTTATGATTACCTGACTTGTCTAGAGATATTTGAAGAAATCATTTCAGCTACTTTATGACTTAGTAGATATAGTACCATTGTGCAAACTTTTCCTATAGTTTAATTCAACTTCTAAAAATTTGGTATCACTAAGGAAATAATGTATCCACTTAACTAAGACATTTTTATTTTATATGCACAAATCTGTTACATGGGACTTTACTATATCCACATTAGATACATTAGTCTTTTTCCCCCAGCATGTAGCACATTTAGTAAAAATCAAATTATATATCTAACATCAGCCACCTCCTGGGATATAATTGATTGTGGCATTATTTGGTAGGCGACGGCCAAAAGAGAGTGTGACATTAATACAAAAATGTTTTCTTCAACAGCAAGAGACTCTCATTTGAACATAACCTTGTGTCCTCCGTTTATTCCATGATTAGAAAGCATTCGATGTTTTTATAAGCTGTCATTTGCTAATTTGTGTAAGTTGCATGTCCTCACTATAGAACACCATTTCTTGGATCTCTGGTTGTCATGGTTACTCCTTTTGCCATTGGCCAACTAACATTTAGCCTTTTTTTCTCCTCCTTGCTGCATTAAAATGGAGCAGTAAACCTGACAGGTGAGAAGTAAAGAACGAATTGCATTTACTTCCAGTAAGAAAGAGGAAAAGGGAAAGTAGTAGCCTGGCATGATGGGTGACAATGATGATGGTGATAACTTCAAAGATAATGTCAGACCAGAGGATCATGGGCAGATTCACATCAAATCTCATACACTTTGAAAAGCTTCTAATATAATTGCTAGCTTTTATATGGTGCTTTAAGTTTTGCAAATTGCTTCTAATATGAGAGAGTTAAGCAAATAGGAAGGAGTTTGAAGTGTTTTATTCTCACAGTGCAAGAGGAAGAAACTCCCTTTTTCCTTTCTTCTCCTTTTGGATGACAGAAGTTATTCCATGACTGCTCATTAGTGAGGCAATAAAGGAACATTTGTGTGTGCTTAAAAGTTTCTTTAAGATGAAAACATCTGTTACATAGTACTTTTTTCTATTGGAGATCAGGCTCAAAACCCTGAATTAGGTCACCTGTGAATATAAGAATACTCCATTTTTTTTATCCTCCTAAAGCTTGATTATGTCCTGCTGCCCAATGCCCTTACTCCAATTACAAGTAATCTTGAAATTCTTGGAATACAGGAGCCCACCAACTTTTTAAATGAATTGTTCCAGTTATGTCCACTACTCTTCAGTCCAAAGCTTGTTGGATTGTTGTCATTGAACAAAGGATTTTGTGAGCTGAGAGAGATCATAGATGACATCTAATCCAGCCTTTTACATAGTTAATTTATCTCCCCTCTGCTTTGATATTGTCGGAATCAGTTATTTGTTTGGTGTGCATCTCCTCATTAATGATGGACATTGCAACCCTCTCATGCATAGGAGACAGTTATTAGGAATTTTTATGACCAAAAAGATTTGGTAAACCCCTGGTGGCCACCCTTATGAGGATGAGCTACCTCCAGCCTACCTAGATTTATCCAACGATGACAAATGTTCTCCCTCCCGGATCACATTGGAAGTCTTTGCAGTTTGGGTGACTTTTGCAGAGCTCATTCTTTGCTGCTGTGATTTTTGAGAAATGAGGATCATCTCAATATTGGACTGAAGCAAAGAAATATGAATTTTATGTAAGAAATGCCCTCTTTGGCATCCCAAAAACATGTAATTTTTTTTCTTGAATACATTAAAGTGATGGATAGCTCACTAGAACCAGAGTCAGAAAGTTCTCTCCTGGCTCCCTCATTTTATATAGGTAGAAAGGGAAATCCAGAAAGGTAGGCAGCTTGTACAATTACACAGTTAGAGACAGTGTCAGTATATTATCTCATATCCATCGACTAAATTCCTTGGCATTTTCTCTATATTACAGCTGCCTCTAGCAAAAGTAGTCTTTTATGTGTTGTATGTTTATAATTATTAAAATTCACTCTAATGAAGAAAATTTTCAGTTAGATACCCAAGGCTGATGATCTCTTCTTATGTTCTCAGAGATATACCTCATAGTAATGCTATTGGGAATAGCAGATTATTCTTTTTGTTGATGACTCATTGTGCCAAAGTTCTCAAATATTGTTTTTGTTTCGTCATTTTCAGTCATGTCCGACTTTTCTTGACCCCATTTGGGGTTTTCTTGGCAAACAAACTGAAGTGGTTTGCCATTTTGCTCTCCAGTTCATTTTACAGATGAGGAAACTGAGGCAAACAGAGTTTAGTGACGTGCCCCAGGTCACACAGCTAGTAAATGTCTAAGGTCACATTTGAATTCAGTTAAGATGAGTCTTCCTGACTCCAGACCTGATAAGCAATCCAATAGGTCACCTAGCCATAGTTTTCTTACTTTGCTTTCGCCTGGAAGACAACTTAAAAGATACCCTATTTCAAGTCTGTCATTTTTTAGATCAGGAAACTGAGACTGAGTAGACCAAGAGACTTCTCTAAGCTTAAATAGCTATAGTGTGGCAGGACTTGGGACTAGAACTTCTGGCTAATTATTTTGTTTTAGCATAGAAGCTTGGAACCATGACATAATTTAACATCAGTAGAAATAGCTAAAGAAAGGTAGAATGATCCTTCCTTTTCCTGCTCTCCCAAAATATCATGCCTAGATATGTCATACAAAGATACTCCCTAAGAAAGAACATGTACATACATGTGCACATTTGATAATAATCCATATATCTGTAGTATATTTTGGTTTACAAAGCATTTTCTTCAACAACAAACTATGAAATATGCATTGTAAATGTTTGTTGGCCTAACTTTATCAATGAGGAAAAAAATATGATAACTAATATGAGTATGTCACTTGCACATGGCCCCAGGTAGTTAGCAGTAGAACCGAGACTCAGACTCAGTTCTTCTACCTCCAACTCTGGTGTTCTTTCCACTCTGCAACATGGTCTCTGTTGTCCCAGGATGCAAACTGTCTGTGCAGTTATTGTATTGTTTATGCAAAACTCTGAGCCATCTGACAAAATCCCAATTTTTAAAATTACCATACCTTGACTTTTTTTTCCTTAATGGAGTTTGAGAGTGAGGTAGTCTTTAAAAGCAAGACAAAAAGACTTTTCTATTCATGTCCATATTGTTTCTAAATATTTTATTCTTTTTGTTATGCTTTATGCTTTAAAGGACAACAAATTTCATTTCAAAAGTCCATAGTATTATTAAGTGGTTACCATTATTACAAGTGATGAATTATATCGATATAGCCTTAAAATCTTCATAATCTCTCACAAAAATCCATTCTACATTTAAAAAGCACAAAGATCTTTTTGGTTATATAAAAAAGAGATCTCCAGTGACGTTCTAGGTCGGCAGCGCTTTGTAAACTTTAAAGTACTATGTCAATAACAGTTATTATTATTATTGCCAGATGAGACTTATCATAGCATTCATATGCTTAAGAATAATGGGGTAAAAATATGTAGAACTATTCTGACGAATTTGGATTAATATATAGAAAACATCCCAGGTACCAACTGGCCACAAGGAGCTTACATTGCATTATGTGAAAAAATAATGTGTACGTCAATAAGTAAATAAAACACATACCACACAGCAGAACAAAACAAAAGCAATACCTAGACAGGAAGGGAAAGACTCCCACAACTGATTGGATCAAATGACACTTAAGATTTTGTTTGCAGGGTTCACTTTTATTGGTAGAGCTAGAATTAGGTTAGACTCTACGTAATGGGATAAAAACTTACGGAGCGTGGAATTGAAGAATTGCATCCATGCTCTGGTGATTTGACTATGTTTAGAATTGCCATGAAGGACTGATTTCCCCTAACTACTTGGTCAGAGAAAATTATTTACATTACTGCTGGAAATCCACCACTAGTAGTTTGCATTAACAATGGGAGAGGATGTCTACCCCTCCGGAGCCCAGGAGAATTAGATTGTTTCTCTTGAGTTTTTAAAAATGAAGATGGTAAGAAGGAAATCTAGGTCTTTCCCTGAGTTGTGTCATGTTATAGTCCTCATCCCAGCAAAGAAGAGAGAAGGCTTTCTTTTGCAACGAAGCAATTTAAAGATGCAACAGTACACTTCCTATAACCTTGTAACAAATTTGCATATTTTATAAGTGAAACTGACTGACCCATCAGTAACAGACTCACAGGCTATCAGAATTGAAAGAAACATAAGAACTCATCCAATCCAACCTTGTATTTTACAGATAAGGAGAATGAACCCCAGAGAAATTAAGCAATTCACCAAAAGTCTCCTAGTTAGCTCATAACAGAGCTGAGATTTGACCCTAGATCTTGTGGTTTTTGTCACCATACCATGCTGACTCTTAATTTTATTAATGTGATTTGGTTTCAGCTTCTCATCTGTAAAATACTCTTATATTTCTCTAGTAGTTTAAATGTTGTCAATTACATTCCCATAGTATAGGATCTAGTTAAATTTCAAACCTGAAGTCAATCATCTTTGCCTTCTTTCTGTTGTGTCCTTTCCCACTTTCTCATTTCTTTCTCCTTTTTCTTATCACTTTCTGTCAAGCTTGCCCTTTTTACCCCATCCTCAATCCCCTTATCAAATAAAGTTACCAGTAGCTTCTATTTCTTCACCAACTTTACCTCTTCTCTGACTAGTCCTGTCATTTCCCAAGTGGATCTGGCTCCAAGGAATATCCTTGACCCTCTTGTCTCAACACAGGAAGTAACATAGCCAGTTAAGTTAAAGTGGTTAAGTAGGCAGTAATGGGTATCTGAATAGATCTGCTCACAAAAAATGAAGCAGATTTGGGATGGCCTTCAAAACAATGCATTTGAGCAATGCAAATGGAAGCCCATCTTCCCTTTGTGCCTTCACCTCTCTTCATCCTCTGGACCTCCTCTATGCAAGTAAAATAAATACGACTGAAAACAGAGAAGCCCTTTGACCAGAGACTTCAATGACTAACCAAAGAATGACTCTACATGTCATCAAAGAATGGCATGTTATTGTTATAGCAGTAGATATACTGTAGGGTCCAAAATTTAAAAGTCAGGGCAAGAATTCCTGGAAGACCCAGAATATCTGGTTCCCAATTTTGTAGTATCTTTGCAATGTGCAGCGATTAATACTGTAACACTCTGCTCATAACTCTGCCAACTGAGATTCCTGGAGCTGTGTCAGACTGTCACCATCAGAGGAGAAACACTGTTGAGGGCGGGGTTAGGAGGAAAAGGAAGTATTTAATTTCCAAGCTACACTTTTAATCTACTATAACCTTGGAGAAAAAAAAATAGATTTCACTATGTTTATTTGAGTTGGGGAACAGGGACAATTGAATAAAGTAGACTAAGAATCAAATCTGACAAATCTTGTTCATGCATTTGTTAAAATTACATTATGACAGCTTAAACAAGGATGTTTAATAAAAGCAGTGGGTAGCTTTTAAAACAGAGATAAAATGGGTTGTCTGAAAGCTCACATTTATAACTAGGCACTGTTAATGAGGCTTTTGCCTTGAATGATCATCCAGAGGATCAGATGGGCCACTTGAAGCAATTACTTTTTCTTTGACATTTCCATGATTGAGTTTCTTTAACGATATAAGTTGCAGTTAGCTTTACCATCATAAACCACAAAAGCAATTTATCCCTCAAGATCAGAGGTATAGTAGGTAGTACTCTATAGACTCAATTCTTCCACAGTAGACGAAGACAGCCATTGTAGGAATCCACTAAATGTATTTGACTGTCCTTATGTCAGTAATACAGGTACGTCACCACTATGTGTCCCATTGCATACCCTTAAACAAGAATGACAAAGACATTGATAGTTATAGCCTTACCCAATTACTCCTTTGACTGGTACTTAGAAAGGTGGAGGAATCTCATAGCTCTGTTACTATATAGCTTATAGTACAGGATGCTACATTCCTTCTAACTAGATTTTGGGAAAACAATTTGAGAAAGGATTATGGGAGCATATGAAGTAACTTCTTCCCTCCTATCCTAGCTATTAGTATATAACATGTATACACAAACCCCAGTGCCGACCACACACATTGGTTGGATTATTGAATTCTAGAGCTGAAAGGACTTTAGAGGTCATATAAAGATTTTTTTTTATTTATTTGCTTTTTCACAAATAAAGAAAAATATAGTGAGTTGCCCATAATAACACAGGTAGTTACTGTGAAACTATTAGAAAGAAGAGAAATGTTGGGGCTGCAGTTTTTTTTTTCATCTAAGTCCTTTAAAAAAATGTTATTTTAACATTTATTTTATTCATGCAGGAAGAGGGCAGAATCTGATTCTAGAAAAAGCAGTATACCAAACAGTAAAGAGGTTCCTTCTCATCATCCAACTGACCCAGTCGAACTGAGGCGCCTCAATTTTCAAACACCAGGTAAGAAGGACCACTTATCTTTCTTACAGCTCTGTCTCTCTGGAAACTTTTAGAATTCAAGGAGCAGTATGCCTCTAAGACACAAATAGATTGCTGCCCTGAATCATTGCCTTGTGGCCAATTCCCAGATGTGAATATTGATGAGATTTCCAACACTGTAGGTCTGACAGAAATTGCATTCCTTGTTCCTTACCCAGAATGTAGGCTACTTCTCTTTTTTTGTGTTTTGAAGGATGACACCTGCTGCATTGATGGGGCATAATGTATGTTAAATAGTACTGATATTAACAGTGACACTGATCTATAAAGAAGGGTATGTCTCATTCTGTAGAATAACTGAACGCCTCATTTACAAAATTTAGGACAGCACAGATTTCCATCCCCCACACATTCTTTCCCTTTGTTTTTCATATTCCCTAAACCAAACTTCATTGACCAATGAAAACTTCTTAGCACTTTGCTTTGGGGATGCATAATGTAACTGGCAATGAGAAAAATATCCTTGCCCCTTAAAACAAAGAGCATTAAAGTGCTTTAACAGATGAAAGCAATATTGCCACAAAGGAATAGTTTGGAGGCATAGTGATCTCTCTTTGAGCTATGTCTCTCTCTCTGTTATCCAAGACATTTGGTTTCCTAAAAAAGAATCATTGAATGCCAGGCACAGAAAGAGAAGGGAGGAAAGCCTCAATAAAATGAGTGGCAATAGTTTTATATCTTTTGATAATAAACAAGGCAAACGTGATTTAAGTATTGTATTCAGTTACATTTTTATTATGGCCTTATACCTTTAATAATTGGGAGATTGCTCATGTTCAGAATGTAAAAACTGTACAAAGCTCTTCTGACCCAGATTTATCAAAGCAGATAGACTCTAATCACTTTTTAATTTGAAAAAAGACATAAGATCTTCCACTTTGAATTTTCCTTTTTTCACAATATGAATATTGAAAATTACAATAATTATTGAAACAAAATTTTGAAAATGCTTAATAATGTTGAACCAATTAGTTATTCCAACAAGTTATCATTGGTGAGAAATGTTATTAATGCTCTTAATTTCTTTTGAACAACCAATAAATGATCAAGCTTTTAAAGATTTCATTCTGGTTAGTTAGATTAGAAATCTAATTTTTAAGTTATTGAAAATAGCAACACATGCATAAACATATAGATTATATATGTACATATAACTGAGTATAATTGCATATACATTTTATATATACCATATATATCTTCATCAATTTAGCAAAAGGAAGAGGCTGTTTATGTTAATAAAATATTCTTTATAAGGTCCCCTAATGTTTTTAAAAAACAGGTTTATAAATACAAAGCATGATGATATCAATACAGGACCAGAAAGTTTTAATTCATTATCATAAAAATTGTTTAATGTTAAATTATGGCAAGTACAGAATACTTTAAGCATTTCCCTGGTAATGTTAATAGACTTTGGTATATTTCTCAGTTTGGTAACTTCTAAAAATTATAAACTTGGAAATTTAATGTAATCCTCTGGCTTTGTTGGGGAGAGGTGAACTCTTGAAAGGTCTAATCTGTTCATTCTTTGGGACTGACATGGAGTGACAGAAATAATTAAGTATATTTGAAAGATAACTTCTCTCTACCTTTCTTTTGGAGGCTTCCTAATATGCTGATTCCCCTTACTATTGGACTCATCTGGTACAAAGTGAAAGCAAGAGAAGAAAGATTGATCAGAACCCAGAATATAAGGGGAAAGAGCTAGTTAGTCACAGAGGATGAGAGAAGCAGCCCCAGTTCAGATGAATAAAATGGGAAGCTCACAGCAAGGGTGGTTGGCAGAACAACATTACGAGTTAGTTTTTAAAAAATTCAAAACTTGAACCAAGAAGTACCTTTACTTAGGATGCTCTTCTCACTTCTGGCACTCCACTCATGTGGCTTGGCAAAAACAACCAACTCCCAAGGAAACCATTGGCAGTTGAACATTGCCAGTTGTTGTGGGAACACTTCTTCTATTTCCCAAAGGGAATATTAAAGATTTAACATGTTATATGAATGTGAGTTGGTAATAAATTGGATTACTCCTTACAAAGTTAAAAAAAAAATGGGGTGTACTTTTAAAGTATCATCTCTGGTTGTGACTGAGAGTAGACTGGGGCAAAGGAGGGAGGGAAAAAAAATCAGAAAGACAACAATATCCTTAAAGTTTATGCCAAGCATATTTGCTGATCCAGATACAATTTGGAATCTCCCTTACCTTCCAAACCACTTGGATACAGATTCCTAGCCTTTCTCCCATTTGTTCTGTGCACTTAGTAAGGGATTCACAGCCCTCTCTCATTCTTCCTGAGTAAGCCTTCTACTACTACCCCAGAATCCTTGGCCATCTCACTTGACTAACTACCCCTAAGTATTGATTACCACATATTCTGCCTTGGATGTATTCCATTTAGAGTGAGATCTGTATTTTCCTGGGGGGATAAAAAGAGAAAGAAAGGAAGGGAAGGAGGGAGGGAGGACAGTAAAGGGAAAGGAGGGAGAGAGAGAGAGAATATGTGCTGCCATTGTTACTTTGCTTCTCTTAAGGATAAATAATCAGTCCTTTAGCAGACAAAAATAAGCTCATTTTTTGTGTACTACATGGTTAGCATAGGATATCAAGTTCTTGAATCCACAGTGTTCAGAGATAAAATTCTTAGAACTTCAACTTAGTGAGGTTTTACTGCATATACATAATCCCTGTTTGCATCAATGCCAATTTCTGAATGTCACTACCCTGTCATATTTATTACTATTGAGTAAGAATATAATTAATATTTAGGGTTTCTAACGTTAAAGAACATTGATTCTTAAAGATTAGAGACTTCAGAGTTCTGCTTTGGTGGACAATTTTGGATAATGAGGTGCAAAATGTCACTGCTAAAAATAATGGAGAAAAATAAAATATCCTCTTAACAAGAACTGGAAAGCACTCAATAATTTCTTTAAATTTTATTTCATTTAAACTATGTAATTTTATGTATACAAGACATTCATCTTTTTTGTTGCTGTTGTTCCTGTGAAGGGATTGACCCTGGAAAGGACCATAATATTTCTGAATGCTGCCTGAATTGTGTTAAAAATGAATTTGAATAACACATATACAGAAACATAATATGAATAAAGACTGCTGCTAAGATTCATAACCTGAATTTCCCAATATTTTTCAGAAGTGCATATTTATAAGTAATAGCCCAAATCACTGGACTTCTAAACAAACATATATTCCAGAACCAAGCAAGCAATAGAGAATAGAGCTACCAGTAATGTTTGAAATTAATTATTGTATGTGGTTTGGAGGAGGATTACTAATATATAACCTTTTCACTTATTTGGGTGATAATTAGGTTATTATGTAGTGAAAATGCTAATAATGACTTTCTAATTGCAAATGGATAGATGCCAAGTTAAAAACCCAATAAAGTGTTTCAGTTACCATTAGAACAAGTATTGCTCTAAGCGCCAAATACCACATTTTCCAAAACTCAATGTGAGAGAAACAGCACACTGGTTTACATTCAAAGCTGGTATCTCTTCTCCCCTTATGTATTTTCCATCAAAGGGGACACTTGTTTTATTAAGGCTCATATGTCACTAAGTAGACTGAATGTCTGCCAAATTGCATTTATTACTTTGAAATATTCTGTCTCTCACAAGAGAGGTTGTTGAGATAATTATTTACAATTAATAATAAGTCTACGATAATTGGCGTGTAGGGAAAGCAAATTCAGTACTTAGCATGCTACCTCAAGTATTTTACTAGGTCATATTTGATTAGAATCATTAACTCAGTAAGCAAGGTTGGTAAATCAGTAAGGCCTTCAGGGATAGAGTCGAGGATAAAAAAGCCTTTATAAAAGATGCCATTGAAGGAAGTGTCTAAGAAAGTCTCATATAACTTCATTATAGTTTAATGTCTAGAGTTTCAACTGGTTAACCATTAAGTTTGTTTTACTAACTAAACTACTGCTGTAAGTACAAGCCAGCCTTTCCAGTCCCTGGATAAGGACCAAACCATGCATATAGTGGACACTTTAATAAATATTTCTTGAATTAAAATAAAATGATTGACTTTAAAAAATATTCACGGTACAAACCTTTACTTCCAAAGTGAGCCAACATCGTAAGGAATTGTTATTAATGAATGCTAATTAAAATAATTATAGAAGTCACTAAAAGATGTTTTGAAATAGAAGAAAGCTAATGTATATGGTGACCCAAATAGGCTCATGTTTATACATACGAGGTCCATGAGGTGCTTATATTGCATGGAGAATGCTAGCTTGTCTTTTAGTTCAAAATAAAAGGAGTACAAAGCTTCAAAATAATTACACTGATACTTCATGTTTATAGAATCTGCTCAGAAACCAAAGGTCTTTTGAACAACTTATTCATTTTCATAATATCTGTAGAGAAAAGACTTAGGCAAATAATTTTGAGAAACAGGAACTCCCTGCCTGTCCTTTCCTCTCTTGTTGATGGAAAGATTCAGTTCTGTTTCTTACTCATATTTTTTTTAGTCATTGGAACCAAACATTATATCTCCTTCTTTCAGAAAATTTCAAGAATATCCCCTCTTCATTCTAAATTTATATTGTCAAATCTTACATAAATTTGGTTATCCATATCATCCCATTTTTTCTCATTAAAAGGTCAATAATAATCTCTTTAATGTGTACTTATGGTCTATTTTATTTTATAGAGATCCACCATATAAAATTATCAACATACCCATTCATATTAGACTTATTCTGCCTTATACATTGAGGGTTCCCTTTTATTTTAAAAAAAGATTAATGAGATAATTTCAAACATAATGTATATTAATATTTCATTCAGAATTTAAAATTGTATAAAATTATGTCAAAATAAAACATATTTAATAAATGAATTCCTTTCTTTAGTTAGTCTAATAGACTATTTTAATATCTTTTATTTATATGTTACCTATATTTTCCTCTGTATCTTTTAACCTCTCCCCTCCCAGAAAACCATCCTGTATTAAAAAGGATTGGGTGAATTATTAATAAGTTTTTTGGTTACAAATTTGAGGTTTAGATGAACCATTACATTCTTTCTGCACCATAGCCTTGGACTGCCCTGCCAATTGTCACAGTTCTAAATCCTATGAATTCTCTGACATAATACATAATGAAGCAGTTTGAATAATGCAAATCCATCACAACTTTTTGAAAAATAAGTCAAGATCAGTTCTTTTAAAGATGTATCTGTAGTCTCATATTACCCAGTCTGTGACCCACTGTAGTCTTAATTCATCACTTCATCATGGGTGCATGTAATCTTGATTTCTTGAAGATTTTGTCATTTGACCACTTTCTCTGACCATTCTTACAAAGTTGAACAGCCTTCAAGTATGAGTGTCATGACAGACTAGTCAGAATACCGATAATGGTGGGCCACAAACAAACTCCAATACTGAAAATTTTTACTTTTGTAATTGTCCACAGGTGTTATTTTTCTTTTGGCCTTATGCAGACTGTTATGCAAATTAATTAACATATTCAACGTTGGAGAATTTCTTGAGAGAGGTGAACAGTGTTCTGAAATAGGTCCTCTGAACTTAATTTCAATTTTTATCTAGAAAAATTGTTCCATGTCTAGAATTCCATGTTAAGGGCTCCATTAATAGCCTTTTCCTGACTTTGTCCTCTCAAATAATTGATAGAATTTATGATTGTGATAATATTGTTCAGTCTTTTCTTCAAAGACGATTTATATGGTTGCTTCTTCATTTGCAGGTGTAAAAGTTAAGGGGCATGGAATTTGACTTAAATCAAGAAAGGAATGATCTACCTTTGATGTGGCCTTCAGTTTTAGGAACTGCTTTGTTTTGTGCCACCTTTTAAAGAAAAATAGTCTCAACTTAACTGAACCCTTTGAACTGCACCAGGTCATGTTAGAAGCAGTCTGCGATGAAGGAACATTGAACTTGAGAGTCAAGAGACCTGCTGTCTTAAGCCGGCTTTGATACTAAGTAGTTGTGTGACTTTGAGCAAATCACAAGCTCTCTCAGCCTCTATTTCCTTGGCAAATTAATTCCTTTTTGTCATTAAAAGTTTCCCCCTCGGTAAAATAAAGGAAATGAACTATGGAATTTCAGAGGTGCCTTCCAGTTCGGTATCTGTGGTTCTTTGTCGCAGTTGTTTCTCCTATTCAGTATATAGAAAAGGCTGAACTTCAAATCAGAGTAAAATAGTCCTAAAGATGGAAAGATGTGAGAGATCATTTACTCTAGCTCTCTCATTTTACGGATGAGGAAAATCAATTCATAGGAAGGAGCGCAGGAGAATGGAGTGATTTGCCCAACATCAGAGAGCTACTGAGAACCACATTTGGCACTAGATCTCTTAATCCAATGTTCTTTCAAGTACATCATTCTATCTCTTAGGCAAAGTAATGTATCTTATTTTTTTTTCTAACAGTTTCTACTAATTTTGATATGTTAATTGATATCTGTAAAAAAATTTTTTTTGGGGGGGGCCAGTGAAACTGTGAAGAATGATACCATAGATCCCATAGATATAGTTTGAATTTAAACATGGGCTTAGGCCCAATGCAGGAAAATAGCTTCCCTTTTGAAGCATTAAGCATTGATCTCTCAGTTTGTTTTTCCATCCTCTTTCTTTAGAAAGGGGAATGCTTGAACCTTTCTGATCATTGTCCTAAGAGTAATGATAGCAAACCATTTTTAGTGCATGCCAGAATTGAATATATTGATCGCATCATTGATTAATTATTATGGTCTTCTACTACTGTTATACTAATTTGTTTCCCATCTCCAATTGGCTTTACTTTTACAGCTTTGAGCAGTAATTCAGTCCCCTACGCCTCCCTGATTGGCTCTGTGTCCTCCCTCTCTAGCCAAACTACCACTCAGTCCTTATATGATAATAACTCTCTCCCACGATTCGCTCGAAAAGGTCTAAACATCTTTGTCTCTATTATTTTCTCTGTTCAAGCACTGTTATGGATGTCCTCATCAATCCACTTCCATATCTGAATAAGACGAGAGTCTTTTGTGCCTTTTCACTTTCATACTTTCCATTGGGGGTGCTTCATCTGGATGAAATCACTTTAATTATAGTATCACTGTCACGCCACCAAATCCAGTGATGTTTCTGTAACTCAGCTATGTACCATCTAAATGAGGATGCTCCTGAAAGGGGCTCCAAGCCTATTAGTTGGTATGAGTATTAACGTGGAAGCTTCCACATTCAAAAAACATCATCTTTGGTTGGGTCTTCCACTTAGTCTTTGGTTGACTGGCCACATATCATCATATTCATTAATACTGAAACCCCACAATTCACAGTATCACTATAAAGTCATGAATGGTTGTAGGAGGGAAATATTTCTACTTATTCTGTCAGAACAAAAATGTTAGAAATAATTGATCATAGCCTTTCATAAGGGCACTATTGGGTGACATTAAAATGTAAGACAACTTTTAAAATGCTCAAAAGTAATCACCCAGTCATGTTGACATGTACCAGGTTATTCCTTTGGATAATGCCTTCCAGAGATTCAGTGACATAAGAGAATTGTCAACATGACTTCCAGTTTGAGCCCCTCACTCATCCCTGTTTTTTTTTTCTTTTGTCACCTCAAAGGCTTCTCTGGGGTACACTAGTTGGGATTTTTGTAGCCAGCTGTGCTTTCTCCCTATAAGTGATGAGTCAGCTGTCCCATTCCATTCTGTGTATACTAAAAGTAATCAGGAATAAATAAAATACAAAACATTTGGGGTCTTGGAACAGAAGGATGTGGGGTGGAGGGAATCATCAAATATAATTGTGGATCTTTTTTTGAAAAAGAAAGATTCCATTAAACTGGCATATTGTCAGCTGGCAGCCTGTACTAGTTGCCCCACATCTGTGTCCCTGTCTCTCTCTTTCTCCCTCAACTTTTCTCTTTCTTTGTGCCTCCTGCCTTCATTTGCTCACTTTCTAGTTTTCCTATGAGCAGACAAAGATGTTTACACCTGAAGTAGATTGTAGGTACCCCTGGGGATTGATAATGGCCATTCGGGCCAAAGCCCATGAATCTCTTAGTGTGGCCAGGAGAACTCTCTGTCCCCTATCACTGCAATCTGCTACGAGTGAAAACATTTTTGAAAGTCGAATTGTTTGGTGTCTGATTTTTGTCTCCAGTGAATTCTTGTCTATGAACAGTGCTGCATGTTTCTCTTGTTGTCCATAGTCGCATGTGAATGTAAGTCACCTCGAGCTTTCATGAAACATTGACATGCAAACATTGTAGAATGTCCCTGATCTATTCAGAATGTAGACTGAAACCTCCAGACCTCTGGACATATCATCATCATCATCATCATAATCCCCATCCCCTTTTAAGTACCAGCCTCTCCATTTCATTTTTGACCAAAAAAAAGTCACTTTTGTTTTATTTACACCATCATTTCCTTTGCAGGTTCAGGTGTATCCGGTTACGCTGGTAACCTTCATCCAAGTTAGTTTTCCTTGATTATACATAATTCACTTTTTTTTCTTTTGTTGAAATATTATTCTGTCTCCCTTTAGGCTCTCCTCAGTGTCTGTTTTATAAGTTCATCTTTCACCATTCAATTCCATGCAATTTCCATCTCACATAGTGCAGGAGAAGGAGTTTGAAATAAATTATTACTCAAAGCAGAAGTTGACATCAGGCCTAACTGTCTCATTTTTCCCCACCTAGCTAACCTCATTGATTCATGGCACAATAATGCTTTCTTTTACACCAGGAATGTGAGCTTGGGGATCATGCTTGGTGACTTTTCATTTGGCTTCAAAACTCATCTTTCCAGCGCATGTCCTGCTTTGAGTAACCAAACTATCTGCCTGCTCACATAAAACATCTTAACTACTTACATATTTCTAGCCATTTCTAACTATTGTATTTTCTATATTTTGGAACTCTTATCAGCCTTTACATTGGGTTTTCAAAACACGTCCCTTTGTTTCATTTTAATAGGCATGGCTAGCCATCCTCCCATACCGATTTTGGAACTTGCTGATCATATTGAAAGGTTGAAAGCTAATGACAACTTGAAGTTTTCCCAGGAGTATGAGGTAATGCTTTCAATATTCTGATTCGTTGTAATACTCTCTTGACTTTCTCCTTCTTTGACCACACTTCTGAAAATAACTTCCTTCAGTGGCTTTGTTTTGTATTGTTTTGTTTTTATAAATCATTAGGCAATGCTAGGACCTGTTATAAAGCAGATGCTTTAAAATATGGGGAAAAATGGGTTTCCATTGATCAGGAATTTCTGAACAAATTGTGATATATGAATGTAATGCAATACTATTACACCATAAGCAATGGCAAATAAGAAAAATAAAAATGTGCTAATGAAATGACCAACTTTGGAAAGGAATTGTGCTAACTTCTGTGTGTTAGTTGCTTTCATAGAAGGTGTTATTAGTTCTCATTCATTATAGAGTATTTAATGGATTTGATTAATTTTGTTCTCTTTGGGTTTCAATAAAACATTGCCTAGATAATAATGACATATTTCTATAAAACATCAAGGATTATAAAGCGTTTTCCTTTTCACAACCCTGTGAGGTAGCAGAGCTATTAAGATGCTCAATTTACCCATAAGGAAACTGAGAAACAGAGGTTAAATGACTTTGTCCAATTTATACATATCAAGTGTAAGAGCCAGGACCTGAACTCAGATCTTTTGACTGCATAAGCCAATGCATTTAGATTCCAAAGGGATGCATATGTACATTAATGAAAATTGGTTTCATTGTTCTTGTTTTTGGATTAAAATCTCCATTAAATGATAAAATGTAATAGAAAGGAATTGTATCTTAGTATATTGTGTCAGTCATGCATTAAAAATGCTATAATTTTTAAGGTGATGTTACAATTTTAAAAAATATTTAGGCCACAATACAGGTATACTATGTAGGAGATGTGTACCCCATAAGCTGAACATATTTTTTTTTTTACAAATCTAAACACATATCTTTAGGATTATAGAAATGTAGATATAAAGGTAGAAGGGACATTAAAGATCACCCATTCTAAACTTCCCATTTGATAGTTGAAGACAGTAGATACGAGAGAAATTAAGTAATGTGCTCATCAAACAAGTAGACATGTCAGAGCCAGGCCACACTAAAGGATATCTTTCGTTAGAGGTAGAAAGAAGTCATTTTATGCTTCTGTAGAATTATCAGAGAATGTTGGACTTTGAACCAGCACAACATTAATTATGTTACTGTGGAGAAAACCGAGATCCAGCTAGGGGAAGTATATCAGCCATAGTCACAAAGCAAGTCAGTGACTTACCATCTTCCCATTATCCATTGTAAACAGAGACTCTTTTTTAATGCAAAGAGCCCTTTAATAATCTGAATAGTTACCCTCTATTTTATCTTCTCCAGTATTCACCAACATAAACCTTCAGTGCTGGAATTCAGACTGATGAACTAAATCCTACCCCAAACACCTGAATTCCTTGTTAACACTGTCTACTGAGAATATCTCTGCTGTGGGAAACAAAAGGCTAACTTCCCACACTTGGATGGTAGTCACTTGACTCTTCCCTTATGTATAGATATAGCAGGGCATCATTTTCATTGGTATCTTGAGAACATTTTTCTTTCCTTGAAAAGCTTCAGTATGATTCTTTTTCAAAACATGAAGTTTATTTTTTGAGTAAAACTGCATTTTTAAAGCATTCCATCTTTCTTGAAGGATATTTTACTTCAGAACTCCTCAATTTGGAGAAGACAATTTGTTCTTCTTAGTAGGCCGGGGCAACTTAATATAGTGGGATATCCTGGTCTTAAGCTCAAAAGACCTGAGGCCCCAAATCACTAGTGACAGTTATTTTCTGACAGTACAAGTCACTTACCTTCTATCTGATCTTCTTCATTATCATGCTCCCTAAAACACAGGATCATTATGAGGAAAATACCTTGTAAACCTGGACATGATTCAGGTTCCTTCATCCAGTGTAAATTTACATCATACAAAATAAATATTGGAATATAAATTAGCTTTGGTTCATCCAAATGGTTTCTTGCTTGTCTTTTTCTCTTTGCTCACTCCTAATTTTAATGGAGCACTTAAAATGATAGACTGCTAAAGTCATTCCTAGGTACTTCAGGGCTTTGAGTTTCAGGTTACAGATTGGGTTTTAGCAGAGAGAGCAAGGCCTTTGAAAGATACTACCTGCATAAATATGAATTATCTCCTCACTAATTGAAATTTTTTGCCCAATCAGCATTTTTCTAATTTTTTTTTTCAGTATCTCACATAAGAAATTTTCACTGTTGGGAGTTTTCTTTCAAAAACAAAAGTACAGTTGTAAATCTTTAGTTGTGGGAAGCTGGGATGCACAGTGGATAGAGGGTTGGACCATGAGTCTGTAAGCCCTCAGTTCAAATTTGCCCTAGACACTTACTAGCTGTGTGACCAAGCAAATCATTTTACCTCTCCATCAGCTTCCTCCCATGTAAAATGGGGATAATAATAGCACTTAGCCTCCCATAGTTGGGAAGATCAAATGAGATATTTCGAAAGTGCTTTGCAAACCATAAATTGGTACATAAATTCCATTGTTAATATTCTTGTCATTTTTGCTCTTATCCACATGATGAGTTATGTGAAAGAAGGATTTTTATTCCCTATAATTATCCCCTGGAATCATTCTCCACAACCAGCTACCATAGAAGAAACCTTGTTCTGAAAAGAAAGAGACCAGGTTTCCAATGTTATATCTACCATGCAGTTGTAATGGGACTTTGGACAAGTCCCTTCCCTGCTTGAAGTTAAAGTTTCCTTATCTAAAAAAATCAGTGGATTGGACTAGATAACCTCCAAATTCCCTTCCCCTCCAGTGACCTAGAGGTTTGTATAAGTATTTGCTGATACCACAGAACCCAATGTTGTATCTATCTTATCAACATATAGTAGGTGACAGCACCTATTAAGCATGATAAATTGCCTCCTTCTAATATAGTAAAGTAACTCATCAGAAAATTCTGCCTATATAGATACCTTAATGGTGTTCATTGAACTAAAAATAAGAAGTACTCCTTGAAAGCTGTTATGACTTACAGTGCTAGTGATCCATGGTCTAAAGACTCCCCCAGTAGTCATTGACATGAGGTAGCCTTCAAAAACTCTTTCCAGTTCATCATCATGATGACCTGTGATTAAAGTGCTCCCTCTCTGGATGCATAGACTGTGCTATAATATAATGTCCATGTAAGTGATATTTAAGTATCATATTCATCAGTGATACTTAGATTAGGGATCCCACACCATGCATTAGGTCACAGTTCTGAGCTAAGAAAGAGCCATCTCACCATCACTTGTTTAAATAAAGTAGAAATAGTTTTTGTTTATAATTCAGAGAATTATAAGAAAAGACCAAAAATAGACATTTTATTACTTTCAGATACCTGTATTTTGTTTAATACAATCATTATGTAGAGGCAGAACTTTACTATGGAGAGAAAATTTGCCCTCAGTCATGATGAACTGGGTTCACATACCATTCCTGACACAAACTGGCTCTGTGACCCGGGGCAAGGCTCTTAAACTCTCAGTGGCCCCAGGCAACTAAGTTATAGATAACAAGACTTTTTGCTGATCTGCTTTCATTAAAGGAATTGGGGGATTGCCTTCACTGATGAAATCGAAGGCTGGGACAACAGCAACATTACTGGATAGGTGCTGGGGTGGGGTGAATTCAGTTCAAATCAGGGCAAACCAATTGTTAATTTTTCAATGTGAGTATTTATACCTTGGAAATTAGAAAATGTTATAAATTGGAGCTTAATGTATTATTTTGTTAGGGATCTAGATTTAAGAAAGTGATAGAGAAAATATTAATGAAGACTAAACTAAAAGTGGATCATGAATATTTTTGGGGGGAGAGCTCATTATAAATCATTCACTAGCTTCTCCTCCCCATATTTGTTACTAAACTTGATGCTGATTTGGGAACCAAAATAATAGTTAATAGCTCAAAAACTCTTTTCATTAATTTGGAGACAAGAATAAGAGGAAATGGGTTTAAATTGTAGGTCAAAGGCCTTAGTTCTTATCCAAGACCTTCATAATTGTAATCACTAGGGAGTTGGACACTGATATGCCTTACTCTCTACACTGACGTTATCCCCAGATTCTACCCCATGGGCTAGAGTACACTGAGTTCTAGGCACCTATTCTAGGGGAACACAAGCTATGTCATTCCCCATTAAAGTGAGAAGGTTTCGTGTACTAATCTAGAAACAAAATAGATATCTTTCATTTGAGGACCAATCTGACAAATACACCAAAGGAAGATCTCTTTCAGTGGAGGTCGTACCTGTATCGGTGAAATACTCGATCACTAGAAGATAACACAGTGTCCTAAGGGAAATTGTAGGATCACTTTTGCTGGTGAGGGTAGAGATAGGACATATTTAAAAACATTAATTTCTGAAATATTAGTGCACATTCTTAAAGGATTTAGAGAAATTCCTTAATGTTAAATGGCTAATGGATTATTTAAGGGAAGCCATGAATTTAAGGTGTTCTCCATCCCCTCTTTATATATATAATTTCTGCCATTACTCTAATGAAAGGGGGAAAAAATGAAATAAACAGGAGACATCTTGAAAATTTTGAAGTAATTTATTTTAAATTACCTTATGCATCAAAGAAAATGTGTGAGGAAATGTGCCCTTTTATAACCTGTAAGTGTTAAGTCTGCTACACTGGATAAATGGCAAAGTAGAACTTACCTTCAAAAGTACAGTGCATAGCCCATTGTCAAGTCATTGAACTGTAACCGACTACTAATTTGTACCAGCTATTGCTAAGAGAAATAAGTGTCAGGGGGATATATGGGAGAGAATTTTATTTTTATTAAGGTCAAGGAAAGGAGAATGCACATGCAAATGTGTAGAGACATTTTCTTCATCCCTTCATGTTTGGCTTTAGTCCCTAGGCCAAATAATGTTACTCTGGCAGATGGGCAACTTTTGACCAGTTTGCTCATGGTCTCAGTAGGCTGGTATTCAAAATCATAACAATAGCCTGGCATAGTCAATGCATAGTGCTTGAAAAGTTGGGTTGTTTTTTTTTTAAATGCACTAAAGGTAGCTATGTCCCTCCCTGTTTGAAGACTACATTTCAGAAAGCAGCTACCTTCCAGAATCATTGGAATTACTGTCAAAGTGAGAACATTAAACTGGCTTATGCATTGTTCTATCCCATGATGATACTTTTTTTTTAATTTAACCTAGAATCTTGCCAGAGATGGAAGAGGTGGTAGAGGTTAGGGTTAGATGATTTTCCAGGTTTCAGTTCACCTCCATAGTTACATGGTCATAAGTAATTGTTTGGCAGGGTACTTACTGCTATCATCAAGAGACATTGATTGAGGGCTTGCTTACTTTGATGGGGCACTGTGCTTGGTGAGAGGTAGGTCAAGGGAGAGGTATAAAACCTAATCCCTGCCCTCCAAGAATGTGCTGAAGATATTGGACATGTACTTAAAAATGTAAAACAGTCTAAGGTCATTTATGCTTCATGCCCTGTACACACTCTAGGTGGACTACAAAATAGTGTACACAATTCTAGTGGTTATACATCCTTTAGAATATAGTTCCCATAGGGATGGCCAGGTGGCTTAGCAAGTAAGAGCACCGGCCCCAGTGTCGGGATGACCTGGGGATCGAATCCAGGGCTCAGATACTTAGCACCCACCCAGAAACACCTGGCCATGTAACCTTGAGCAAGCTACTTAACCCCAATTGCTTAAAAAAAAAAGAATATAGTTCCCTTTCTAAAAGTTGGTATAAAATTTCCAGTGAAGTCTTGTGAATAACCACAGTCCAGAAACTAATTTCCTCAGTTTCTAGGTTATTCCATTGAATTGATTGAAAAACTATCACATTTGGACATCTCAAGACCTGGGTTTCAGTCCTGGTTCCAAAACATAATAGGGATACAGGCCTGGAACTTAGCTACCACCCTCTTTTTCCTATACCAGCTATTTTAGAGGTAACTTTCCTTTGTTGCCCATTTTGAATCTTCTGGGGGTCAATGGATTTAGAGAAGGACTTTCCCTCATTCAGATAAAAATGGTCATTTTCTAAAAGGAACATTTAGCCTAGGCCCTTCCAAGTTTCATGAGCCACAAAACTCTACCATACAGATGGCTGTGTAAATAATAACTCATCATTGGAGGAGAGCTGTTGCTAAGGTGATTCTCCAAAGCCTTAAATATTCTTTGACAACTCTTGTTCCCACTGTGACATTGGGAGAGATGCATTCATGTGGGATGCATTTTACCAGAGAAACAAAGCTGTAAGTGTTGGTTAGGAATAGTTGAAATAATACCATGTATACTATATTATAGTTCCAACAGTCCTATTAACTTCCTGACTCTATTCCATTCCTGATTCCAGTCCATGCTTCACATGACTATCAAGGTGATTTTCCTTAAATACAGCTCTGACCATGTTATTCTTCTACTCAATAAACTCACTTGGCTTCCTGTCTCCTCTAGGTTAAAGTACAATATCTTCTTTTTGGCTCTGAAATTATCTCAGACTTTTCCCCACTATCTTTTCACTTGTAACAACTTGGTCTCTTCATTATACAGTTTTCCCCTTCCCACACCGCAAAGTCCAACCAAACTGGACTTCTCTGTGTTCCTGAAGGTGGTTGTTGTTGTTATTTGTCCTTCTTTCTCAAAGAGGACCATGACATCAGGAAGGTGATGCCATGACTTACAAGTGAATTGGATTTAAGTGAGGGAGGGCTGTGCAAAATCACTTCAGTTTCTCCTCCAGAGCCATCTGGGTCCCCAGTAGCAAGATATAGGTCATGATGACTGGAGATAGAGATGAAGTAGGAAACCTTGACCTTTTTAAGTCAAGATCTTTCCTGGGTCTCAGATTGACTGAGGCAATGGGGAGCCACTGAATTTGATTGAGTAGGAGAGTGACATGTGCTTGAGAAAAATCACTTTATGAATGAAGAATGGAACAGAGCAGAGCTAGAACTGAATCGAGGCAACCATTTAAAGGCTATTGCAATAGTTCAGGATGTGACATGACATAGATAGCTATAATACAAAGTAAAATGGATAAGGGAGAGCTCTAGACAAAGTGCTTTAGGAAAATGTGTGAAGGAAGAGGTCACATTCAGCTTTGAAATCTGTAAAGCAAAGATCTAGTTTATTTAAGTCTTCCATGCAAAGCAGTCTCATCTTTGTCAAAAGAAAAAAAGACCTCTGCAGCACTCTGGAAGGCTCTGAAGGGTATCCTTAAGTTACTGTGTTCACATTATAAAACACAGGGGTAACTTCTTTACTCAACTCTATGGGTGTGAATTATCTTTGATCTTGAGACAACCAAAGATAAACTCCTATGTCTCCTAACAGTTAACATCCTGAATGTGCTAATAATTTTCCCCCTTACTCAAGGCAAGAATCTCTCAACTGTTGTCTCTCCAGATGATAATGAAGTCTCTTATTTGTAATGTTCACAGCATTGTTCCCTTGTCTTTCTGTTTTAATAACAGCGGGCGTTTGTTCAGTACCTTTCTCTGACAAGCTTAAATCATCTTGCTGTTCCTATCTGATTAGTCTTCACAACATCCCAGGGAGGCAAGTTGAAGAAAAAGATGTATTATTTTCCCTATGAATAATAAAACACATTGTGACTCACAGAAGAAACATGGAGAGCTAGAAGGACCCTTGACTTATTCAGTCCTGGTTTTTTGCTCTAGACTAGACCCTGTATAGCTTGTTTCTCAATTTGGCCTGAGGACAGATTCCTATAGTCTAAATCTTTAACTAGAACAATAACACATATGCAGAAAATTACTATGAAGAAATCACAGCTACTAATTTTCACCACATGACTATCCATGGGAAAAACCTGAGGTTTTTCTATGAAATGTTAAGAAAGTATTTCTTTTTCCTATGAGCTAGTCTCACCATTCCCAATGGTAAACATTGAATTTTTCACTATATTCAGGACAAAAATGTTTTATGACTAAAGCAGTGACCACACAACAAAGCATTGCTATTTTCCCAAGGAAGAAAGAATGGGTGGGTGGAAGCAGGGGGTGTGTGGGGGGTGTCCTTAATGAAGTGTGCTAGAAGGCCATTTCAAATCCCAGAAGCTATTATTCTTAGGGCTACATTTTGTAATCCAGATAGTATATAGAATACCAAGAGAGCTACGGTTCCTGTTGTCTTTGTGTTTATATTTTAAAATATAAACTCTACATGGTAACCATTCATATAGAGGCTGAACAAAGACTCTACCAATCACAAATGCCACATTTTTTTTAAGGCCTTCTCTGGGTAATCAGTTTTTTCTCCCAGGCTCAAGAATTTTCATAAAAAAGACAAAGTAGTAGGTAGATAGCATAAGTATGCCTTTATTTCCAAAAGTTAGTTATTAGGTGAATAGTATACCCTTCCATCTCTTCTCCCACCACCCCCTCCCCCCTTACTATCCTTTGATATTTCAGAGACAGAAGGAAATTTCACAACATAAGCCAGTTATTGTAATGCTTTAACAGCAACTTTTGATTGGTTCATTCATTCTAAATTGAGACTTTAAAATGAAGATAGAGTGATTCTGAATTTCCCGTTTCAAATTTCCTTGAACTCATACTCCTCCTGACAGGGGGGGTGGGCCTCTGAGAGGATATACCATGTCTTTTTTTTCAACATAGAACAATTTGTCATTTTTCAAAAATCCCTTTGGATGTATTACTGTGTTAGCTTAGAAGTTAATTTGATATAGCAAGGATTTTTTTCATTCATTAGTATGGATAATCTCTCAAGCACAGTAGACCATAACTTCTGGATGACTTTAAGAGATGGTCTTTTAGCCAGGAAAAAAAAGCAACCAGAGATTGAACTTATGGAATCCCTTCTGTTTGAGCTTAACTAGAGTCGTTCTTGGACAAAAAACACCTGTTCTACCACTAGACCCAAATGCCATGACAAGGTATCAGAGGAATCCTTTCATCCTAAGGGCCTAGGAGGACAAATAAGTAGAAAAAGTTACATGAATTGGGAAGACTTAGCAATGCTTTGCAGGAAAAAAAAGTTTAATATGCAATATCCATATAGCAATAGGAGAATTTGGCTTTTACCAAAAATTTCATATTTGCCACAATAATTAAAGCTACATCCTTTTTCACCCACTGTGTCAGTATACTTAATGGTGAGTTGATCAATCATAACTCCTCCTTGAGAAGTTTGTGGAGTTTTTATTTTCTAGCTTTTTTGAAGAAGGAAATGGTAAAAAAAAAAAAAAAGAATGTCCTTTGTTCTTATATAATTTTCCTTTCCCAGTATATCCTTCTCTTGTCCCTTACCCAAAGAGACATCCCTAGTAACAAAGGATAAATACAAATATGAAAGGGGAAGGGCATTGTTAACTAATAATATATCTCTTGAGACTGGCAGTATGAACAATGCTCCACTTCTATAAAGAACGGAGAGAGGTACGTTTTCTCTGAAGAAGAAAATTCTTGCTAGTCTTTTCACGTTAGATCTCTGTAACCTTTTTTAGGTTGTTAGATTCAATGTTTTCTTTTTTAATTTTATGTGCTTTTTGGAGAGGGGAAGGCAGGACAATTGGGGCTAAGCAACTTGCCCAAGGTCACATGGCTAGTTTTTGTGTTAAATGTCTGAGGCCGAAATTTGAACTCAGGTCCTCCTGACTCCAGGACCAGTGCTCTATTCTCTGTGCCACCTAACCGCCCTTAGACTCATTATTTTCTAACATGTATTTTTCAGTTACCTGTAAACACATTTTTATTTAATACCATATATCAAATTTTGTGACCACTTCATCTAGCATAGCATTTTTATTTCTCCTAATTTCCAAGTATTATGCCTTGATGTTTTTAATTAGATTGTTTCCATGCTTCATACTTTTCTTCAGTCTGTCCAGATTCCCATTTGGCAGCTACTCAGTCAAAAGTCTTTAATATTTAGAAAGGGGATTTTTGCCCATCCTCCTTTCACTAAAGTCAGTGAATATTTTCTAAATTAAGCATCCCTTCCATGTAAGACCCTGTACTAGGTGTTAGGGATTAAAAAAAAATACGTAGTCTTTGACCTCAAAAAGTGTGTACACTGCTAGGGGAAAAAGATATATACGTACATAAATGATAAAAGGAATATAAGGATGCAGGCAGAGTGTTATAAGAGATTTGTAATGGGATAAGACCTGGGCAGAATTTATAGGCCATCTAGTTAAGTTCTTTAAGGAGACTAGGTAGCACAATAAATAGAACTTCCTTCCTTCCTACCTTCCTTTCTTCCTTCCTTCCTTCCTTCCTTCCTTCCTTCCTTCCTTCCTTCCTTCCTTCCTTCCTTCCTTCCTTCCTTCCTTCCTTCCTTTCTTCCTATCTTCCTTCCCTTAATTTATAGAAAAGTAAGCTTTAGGTTCAGAGAAAGTAGGCCACTTGCACAAAGTCACATCTTGTAAATAGAAGAGCTGGCATTTGAATCTAGATTCTTGGCTTCCAAATTCAACTTTCTGCTTGACATTGCCTCCGTACCATGAAGTTCTTCTCATTTTGAAGCTGAGGAGATTAAGGTCCAGAGGAGAGAAGTACCTTGTTCAGAAAGGTTAAAATAGTAAAACATCTAAGCCAGAACCTGAATGTAGGACTTGTGACTTCCATTTAAGTATTTTCCCCTGCCTCTGGCAGCCTGAACAATTGGACCGCTCATTTATCTGGCCTCACCATATTGTTGTATTCTGCTTTAACAGCCTGTAGAGCCCTACACTTAGATGTGTTTCTTTTCCTTTGTAAGAGCAGAGAGCATTAGCAGCCCTACATAGGGGAGTTGGAGAACCTTATAGAGCTGGTGGAATATAATCTGTCCTATGAAGACAGAATGATTTTGAAAGATGGTGATGGATTGCCAATGTGTTGTAGGCACAGGGGTTTCAGGGAGGCTTGAGAGTATTAGCTAGAGTTCACTTTGTCCAGAATTCAGTATGCATGATGAGAAGCAAAATGAAATAAGGTGGAAAGAGGGCCTTAGGAAAGTTCATTATGTATAGTATTGGAGGTTATATTCACAACAGTGAAATAAAAGTCCATTAGAGTTCTGAAGTATTTCTTTCCAATATCTCATCATTTAATACAGATGACACTGGGTTCTTGCAGGTCAGGTGGCTGTGGTAGTTTCTACCATGCTTAAAGGGCTTATACTATAGTTTTCTCGACAGCTTGTCCAAGAAGCAATCCATATAACTACAAAGCAATTTGTCCGTAGAAGGTTTTATTACTTGGTGATTAATTTTTTGGCTAAGAATATTTTTGACCCAGGAAACAGCAACCAAGACATATGACGCAGTCAAAATAGACAATATCACAATTTGTAGACCCAAATAAAGAATATTTTCAGTAAAATAGACTTCTCTGCTCTAAATATCACACACATTTGCACATGAACACACACACATACATATGCACTCACATTAGTATATTACAATAGCTTGATTCAAGTGCATTTAGGCTCAGGCTTTGTCTCTTGCTTGAAATTATAAAATTCAGTCCAGATAGAAAAGAGTTGCAAATTAACTGACATTGACTTCTGTGTTGGAAACCAGTTTATCAGGAAACTGGGATATGTTGGGTAGGCAGAACAGAGGAAGAACAAGAAGGGAGTGGAAAGAAAATGTATATACATTCGACAGCTTTGTCAAAGGTGCCGAATATCATTTTCATATTTCTTAACATGACATTTTGTGGTTGGTGGTTACAGTTAGCCTGATGTTGTGACTCCAAGGATTGGAGAAAGTTGAAATCATGTTCTGGCAAGATGCCTGGCTGCTCAAAATAAGCAGGTAGATTATCACCTCCAGTGGAGAATATTTGTAATGAAAGCAAAATTCATTCCTTGAAATAAATTAGGCTTCACAAGTCTGTTAAAGGGGTGGCAACTGACATTTGCTCTTTAGATTTCCTTTTAAAGCACACGTTCATATACATGAAATCATCTTCAAAGATTTTGCCAAGGAATTTAGTGAAAGAGTTGCCAGAAATCACAAAAAAAAAGGACACTAGAGTTGCCAGACCATTTGCCCTTTTTTGGGGGGCTTGGCAGGAGAGTACAGACATGCTTCATGCTTTAATTTCTCCCATGATCCCTGTACCATTAACCTTATGTTTTATTCAAGTTTAAATGAATGATTCAACGCATTATTTAACGTATAGTCTCATGAGTTCAACAAGCTAACATCTAATATTCATGCTATTTGAAGAGAATTTCAAATAATAAACCCTGAAATACTACCACATACCCCAAGAAAATTTAGAATTAGATATGAAATCTCTTCTCATGCCAATTTTCCATTTTTACCATGATTTTTTGCAATGGGTCTGCCTCCTTTCCATGACCTTGAGGTAGAGAAAGACTTGTAGCAAATGAGAATCAATGAGTAAAGTTAGCCAAGAGTGATGCATATTTAAGGCTATGTGATATTGAAATCACATAGGTAGATGGTGTTAGCTCTCACTTTTAACCTTAAAAGATTGTTGTCTTTGTGTCCTATAGTCAGCAAGGACTGGAGAAAAAAGGCAAAAAAAAAATTGAAACATTTCAATTAAAAAAAAAAGTTCCAGGGACTCTTCTTTCTTTCTGCTCATCGATGTTCTCATGTTGACATTAATTCTCAGGCTGACCTCCCCCAACCTTCAAGAGAAAAGTTTCATATTTCAACTTTATGACAGCAGTTCTCTATCATGCAATAATGTTTAAAGAAACATAAGAACCCAGGATTTTAAGAATTAGAAAGGACCTTAAAGTTCGCCTAATCTATAATACTAAGTCATTTCATAGATGAAGAGACAGAGGGTCAGAGAGTGAATTCAGATAAGATGCTGAAAGGGAATGTAGAAATTACCAAATCCACTCCCTTATTTTAAAGATGAGGTATCTGAGGCCCAGAGAGTTAAGTTAATGACACATTCAAATGAAATGAACATATACACTTTTAAAATCAGGAATCTACTTCCACTTAAATGTGCTGACTTGGTAAAATTATTATTTGTGGCCTGTACTTGTTATTTCATTGATAAAGGTAATTCCCGGTGAGGAAATTCCCTCCAGTGCAGATTGGCAATATGTTTGGGACTGATAATCTCAAAAAGTGGTTTATGGCATTGAGTTGGAAAATAACTTGACCACATAACGATGGCCAGGATGTGTCAGAGGAAGGAACTGAAATTATATATTCCTAATTCCAAGGATGGTCTTCTATCCATTATGCCATACTGCCTCTGTTGAGTAATAAACCAACAAATCTGGCCAAATGAACAATAGCAAACATTTCCATATGAAAACACAAATTGAAAATGTAATAGACATTTGGCCTAGCTGATAAGGATTATGGAAAACTATGAATTCCCTGATAGAATCGAGGCTCTGGGAGAAAAATGGACTGGCCCATGGTTATAGAAGCAGTAAGTCAATTAGTCAATAAACATTTGATAAACACTTTTCTGTGTGGCAGGTACCATGCTAAGTGCTAGAGATACACAGAAAGGCAGAAGACAGGAAAGGTAGGAAGGGGTCAGGTAATGAAGCGCTTTAAAAGCCAAATAACAGAATTTATAAATGATCCTAGAGGAAATGGGAAAGAGGAATGGAGTTTATTGAACAGAGGGTGACATGTTCAGACTGTGCTTTAGGAAAATCAATTAAACAAATGAGTAGAGAATGGGGAGAGACTGTAGGCAAAGAGACCAAATAGCAGGCTATCGCAATAGTTCAGGCACGAAGTAATGAGGTCTTATGCCAGAGTAGTTGCTTCATGAGTGGAGGGGAGATATACGGGGATGGTGGGGTGGGGGGGCAGATTAGAAAACTTAAGACTGCAAAATAAATAGGGTATGTGGGATGGCTGAGTGGCTATTGGTTCCCTTAACAATAACAGGGAACTTCAGAAGGGTGAAGGATTTTTCAGGATTCTGGGCGGGGTGGGGGGGGAAGATATGACATGTTTAGTTTGAGATATCTACAGGACATGTAGTTCAGGATATCCAGTAGAGATAAAGGAATGGAATTCAGAAGATAATTTATTGTGCTTTAGTCGTTTTCAGTTGTGTCCAAGTCTTTGTGACCCCATTTGGGGGTTTTTTGGCAAAGATGCTGGAGGGGTTTGCCATTTTCTTCTTCAGTTCATTTTGCAGATGAGGAAACTGAGGCAAACAAAGTTAAGTGATTTGACCAGGGTCACATAGCAAATAAGTGTCAAAGGCCAGATTTCAATTCAGGAAGATGAGTTTTCCTGATTCCAGGCCCAGCACCCTGTCTACTGAGTCACCTAGCTGCCCCCAAATAAAATTTAGGGTTAAATAAATAGATAAGAGACTCATCTGCACTGAGATGATAGTTAAATGCATGGGAACTGATGAGATCACCAAATGAGACAGTTTAGATGGAGAAGAGAGAGGGTCTGGAGCAGAACCACATGGGACACCCACATTTAGTGGCTGTATCCTAGCTAAAGATTTAACAAAAAAGACAGAAATGGTCAGACAGGTAGGTAAAAATAATTGCAAAAAAATAGCATCTTTGTTTCTTAAGCCTTTATCTGCTTTTGTTACACATTCCCTCTTGAAAAGAGGCATAATCTTTTGTTTTTGACATATAATCATTTCTACTGCAAGCAACGGTGATGTCACAAGCCAAAGATTATAATTTAGCTAGAGAATTAACGATGAACTCTGAAAAACAAAGCTTCTGGTAACTTTAAAATAACCTCAGGATCAAAGGAAATATTAGTACCATGGAGGCAAGATTGGGAGGAGGAGGTTTCCCGAAACATTTTTATTAGAACATACTCTTTGAGAAAATAATCAGTTGTGTACCTTTGCTTTTCCAGTTTGACAAACTTTAGACTGGACCACTTCGCAGCTGGGTTTTGCTAGGATTCCAGGTTTCACAGTTCTGCTTTTATGGGATATGAAATCTTGCCTGAAACTTTGTTAAAATCCCTGTTTGAATGGTGGATGTGGTCTTACTCATTTTGATTATTCAATAAAAGATTTGGGCTTTAAAAGTTGAAATCCAGCTTGGTGTAGAATGTTTGGACCATTTTTCAGAGTATTATTCTCAGTATATTGCCTTTTAGTTGTAATAGGGGATTAAGCTCACTGGTAACTGACTACTTTGCGTCTTTCACATTGGCTTTTTCATTACCCTGTGGACAATATTGTCCGTGGGGTTTTCTTGGCAAAGATACCTGAGTGGTTTGCCATTTCCTTCTTCAGTGGATTAAGGCAGAGGGTAAGAGACTTGCCCAAGGCCACAGAGCTAGTAAGTGTGTGAGGTTGAATTTGAGCTCACGTCTTCCTGACTCCATGCCTAGCCCTCTATCTACTGCAGTACCTGGATGTCTTCTTTAATAAATTGTACTTTTCTCAAAATTCTAATCCTCTTCATTTGGAAAACCTGAATTGATGACATTTTAGAATTTTGAACGCTGAAATTATGTTACCTACGATTCTTAAAATGTCTCCATTAGATGCAGATGTCCTCACATATTTTGAGAAAAAAAAAAGTTTCTGGGTTATGTCTTGTCTAATTTTTCCCCAATGAAGTCTTGGTAGTGAATACTTTTATTCCTCTAAAAAGCTCTCTAAGATCTATTCTATTTGTGCAGAATGAATGGATGGTAGCATGACCCATCCATTATTTTCAGCAGCCTTGATAATCGATACAGATCACTGAGCAGTCAATTTATCTCAGCTATCAGTATTGATCAGGAAGAAGAGCTAAACAAATGGATCAGCCAAGCTGTACACAAGTTCAGCTATTTTGCAGACAGATTCTAAGAGTCATCTGCACGCTCCAGTGAGCAAAACAGTCACAAAAGAAAGAAAAAAGCTGGGTCCTCCAAGAAAATGACAGGTTTGGGCTAGATGATCCCCAAAGTTCCTTCTAGTTAAAAACTCCAGGATTCCATGACAAACCTTTTCTCTGTAAACATTTTCAGGGGAAAAATAAGATAAAAATTGAAGATGCTAATGATCAGCAAATATGTATTATGTACCTATCCTGCAAGGCTTTGTGTTAGGAACTGTAGGGAATACAAAGAAATACAAGACCCTATCCTGGCTCCCAAAAAGCTAATTACAATCACAAATGTAGATAGAAAGTTAAAATGAAGAGCAAGATTTAAATCTCAGTTAAAGAGAGCAAAAGAAATCAAAAAGTTGTTGTTTAGTCATTTTCATCCATGTCTAACTCTTGGTGATCCCATTTGGATTTTTCTTGGTAAAGATAGAGTAGTTTGCCATATCTTTCTTCAGCTCATTTTATGTATAAGGAAACTGAGACCAACAGGGTTAAGTGACTTGCCCAGGGTCTCATTGGTAGTATGTTATCTGAGGCTACATTTGAAATTAGAAAGATGAATCTTAACTTACTCCAGCCCCAGTACTCTATCCACTAAGCCAGCTAGCTGGCCAAACTGAGAAATAGCATGTGATTAACTATCACCTGCAAGAAATGAAAAAAGAAATGCTTGTAGAGTCTGGAGGGAGAAGGTACTTCTCTCTGAGGTACACAAGGAAGGACTCATGGTATGGAGGTGAACCCTGAGTTAGGTCTTGAAAAAGTAATGGATGTGGAGAGGCAGAGAGAAAAAAAATGACATTAATTGAGGGAGGGAGTAATATATGGTGTTGGTGAGAATGACATCAGCAACATTATCTGTTTAGAAGCAAGAAAGTATAAAGTATGTTGGAGAAATAGTAAACCAGTTGGCTGGAGCAGATTCATTTAGTGGTGAAGTGGTAAAACTAAAATCAAATTGTAGAGGATCCTGTATATCAGAATAAGGTATTAGTTAGAACATTTGTAAATAAGTGATGAATGGTATTCTGAAAGATAAGTTGGCATTACCATATAGCATGAATGGAAGGAATCATGGAATGCATGCAGGGAGACTAATTAGAAAGGTACAACAATAGTCTTTGGGCACCCAGGTGGCTCAGTGGATAAAGCACTGAACCTGGAGTCAGTAAGACCTAAGTTCAAATCTGGCCCTATTTACTAGCTGTGTGACCTGGGGCAAGTCACTTAACCTTGTCCTCAGTTTCTTCATCTTTAAAATGAGCTGGAGAAGGAAATGGCAAACCACTCCCATATCTTTGCCAAGAAAACCCTGAAAGGGGTCATGAAAAGTCAGGCATGAATACAAATGACTAAATAATTACCACAAAACCACAGTGGTTCAAATATGAAGCAATTAGGGTTTGAATTAATATTTTAAAATCACAAAGTGTTGGAGCTTGAGAGGATTATAGGATCATAGATCCAGAACTGGAAGCGATCTTAGAGGCCATCTTGCCCAACCAGCATTTTGAAGATAAGGATACTGAAGCCAGAGAGGTTGTGACCTGCATGAGTTTGCATATAGAGTAAGCCTCAAGTAAGATTAGAACCAAAGCCTGTAGAGAGTATCTAAATGTACAACCTTGCTTCATACAAGAGGATGATATAGCTCAAAACAGTAAAGCAACGCCCAGAATTATAGTTTGTTAGTACAAGAACTATGACTAGAATCCAAGTCTCAGCACTCTGTCTAGTACAAGTAAGAGGTGGTAAGAATGAAGAGTTGGCTACCTTTGAAGTCCACCTGACAAAGGAAGAATTACCAGGCATCGGCTGCTGATCAGATGTGGAAAATGAATGAATTCCTAGAAAGAGTCAAATCAGAGGCTTGGATCCTGGGTGATTGAGAGAATGGAGGAATTATTAACAGAAATGAAGAAATAAGCAATAGCCATTGCTGTTGAGGAAGATAAAGAAAAATGTTGAATTCAAAGGCAATGGCTTCATATCCAAGTGCAAATATCCAACAGGATGGAAATATAGAATAGAGCGAGACAGCTTTGCTGTTATCTTCATAGCACCATAGGATTTGAAGGTGAACGTGACCTTACTGTACTTCAATTTTCTAGATGAGGCAGCAGAAGGCCAGAGAAAAGTTTCATGCCTGGGAGCTGAAGCCATAAGAATAAATGAAATCATAGAATCATGCATTAGAAATAGAAGGGAATTCGGATCTAGTTCCTGTCCCTCACTTTACAGATGAAGGATCTTGGGCCTAGATAAGTTAAATGACTTATCCAAGGTCATAGAAGTAGCAAAGAATGGAAGTGGGATTTGAATTTGGATCCTCTGACTACAAATTCAGTTCTCTTTTCATTGTATGGAATCTCAGTCTTCAAGGGGAGACAATAAAGCAAGAAGAGTGGAGAGATGGTCAGGGCCTTAACTTAGTGTAATAGCTACCTTTTAGTGGCTTCTAGTCTTTTAGACATTGAGTGATTGAGCTAGGCTCTGGGGAAGTGGGGCAAAGGAGGCTATAGAAAGGTATCCATTATGGTGCCTGCCTTCATGAAGCTTACAGCCTAGTTCAAAAATAGACCACAACTCTAAGAAGACAATTAACTGAGTGAACAAAAAAAAAGAATATCAAATAACAAGCATCAAATGAGCAACAAAACAGACAATAAATTATATGAGTTGAATGAGAAATGATGGAGAAGGATTCTGAATTTTGTTTATTATAGTTGCCTGTCTTTCAAGCTGCTAGGCAAGTATCATTCATACCTTTGTTGTCCCAACTTAACATGGTACCGATTTAAACTTTATATTAGCCAGACCCCATGATCACTTTGATGAACTAACATTACCTCATGGTAAACATGGGCTAGTCTTTCAGGAGTAATACCCCACTTTGAGCCGTTAGCCATCTGTGTCACAATAGTTAGAAGATTAGTTGCAGCAGGGATGGTAATAACAGTATTACAACTGCCTTAATTTTTGTGTATACAAAGCCCCCATATTAGAGCCATTCTGTGAAGAACTCCAGGTCTTTGTCAATGACAGATTTATTGAGGACAAGCTTTCAGAAGGATTCTACTCGAAATCCTATTAAATTGCCATCCATTAAACCATTAGAGCTCTCATTAAAACTGTTAGTGCAGACTTCTTGTTATTCATGAGTTATTGGTCGTTCCCACTTCTGAGATGTGTCTGCCAATACCAGCATACCCTTTGTTCCATTATGGCTATTCAGCTCCAAGAAAGTGAATATCAGCCTTCTCCCTATTCCTTCTCAGTGTTTATTGTTTGTTAGTTGGTCTCTTTGTTCCTAATTCAGTTGAGTGAAATAGAGTAGAGATTACAGTTAAGGCCCCATTCACTTGGGCTTGATGAGAAATGTGTTGTCTAGCTGTGTAGGAGGCTGGTTTACTTTATGTCGTTAAATATTGGGGAGAAGGGTAAAAATGATGTGGCATTGATTGTGTGCTGATAATGTAGCTAGGCAGAAATGAAAAAAAAAAACCAGCTGGCATTTAAATCTGTTCTAATACCATATAAATTTAAACTTATAAATCACACAAGGATGTCCAAGCTAAAACTTGTAATTCATATACATTTTTAAAAAAATATTTAATCTGTCTGAATGTCCCTGAACTATTTTTTAAGGGCGTGCAAAAGAATCGTTTGTGAGGCTTCCAACAATTTTTTTAGATAGTAGTTTATCCCTAACTCTTTTTTTTTAAGCAGTTGGGATTAAGTAACTTGCTCAAGGTTACACGGCCAGTTATTTCTGGGTGTGGTGCTAAGTGTCTAAGGCTGGATTCAATCCCAGGTCATCCTGACTCTGGAGCCGGTGCTCTTACTCACTGTGCCACCTGGCCACCCCTAAGCAACTGGGGTTAAGTAACTTGCTCAAGGTTACACGGACAGGTGTTTCTGGGTGGGTGCTAAGTGTCTGAGCTCGGATTCGATCCAGGTCATTCCGACTCTGGGGCCAGTGCTGTTACTTGCTGTGCTACCTGGCCACCCCTATCCCTAACTCTCAGGTACCACAAATACTCTATACTAGGCAGCATCAGTGGGTAGAAACTAGCTATTCAAATTCCTTATGCATTTCCAAGGGACCATTGAGAAACAGTGGGCCCTTGGAGGCTTTCTCCTCTGCCAAAATATTTAGGAAGGTTGGTTTCTCACCTGCTTTCTAGACTTTAAGAACAGTGAGGACTGGGACATTGATTTATTTGTGACTTTTATTGCCCCCAGTTAGAAGTACATTGCTCTGCATGGAAAAGGTGCTTAATAATTGCTAATGGATAATGCCTAATGAATAAATGAATGGATTGAGTAAAGAATGTGAAGAAAACTCTCCTTTAAAGGGCCTGGGAGAGATGTATTTGTTTCATCACAAGGATGAATCAATATGATTAATCCTTTTATAATTATTTCATTGATATTTGCTATTACACTTGTTGATATCGATGGCTAACAGTTATACAATACTTTAAAGTTTTACCAGGAAGCTCTTTTCCCACAATCATCTTGTAGGTAGATGAAGGTTGAAACATGTGTTTGTTTGCATATATATGTACTTATGACATAAGATTCTGTCTAGAAATATGTATTCAACCTCACATTTGAAAAATGAAAAGAAATTGCTGTGTAATCCTGTATCTTTTAATCTCAGAAGAGAGACATTTCAATTTTCTATGATAAAATAATGACTAGTACACTTGGGCATTACGTGTAAAAATAGAAACTATCAGGCACTCTCCTTTTATGAGATGCCTCTGTTCAATAAAATGTACTGGAGCTCTTCATTATCCAAGGATAATTACTCTACGTAAGTGAAATTACTTAAAATAGGGACCATTTTTTAGTAAATAGTGGAACAAAACATTTAATTGGGACTTAATCTTTTAAAAATGCAATTAAAAATTATGGAAATGGTTTGTTTTGCACTTACAGCCTTAAGTTACAATTGCAACAGTGCACTATTTCATAGAACAAAAAAAATGAAACAAATATTGAATTTTTTTGGTGTATTTTTTTTTCTGACAAAAGTCAGATGACAGCCCAGTGTGGCATCTTTCATTTCGTGTTTTACTTTGGCAGTGTGATCATAAAGAGGATGATTGCTACAAAGAAAGATAAAAGGAATTTATCAGTTTTCCCAAGGGACTCATAATTCTTTGTTATTTGAATCACTCTCTTTGGAAGCATCTGCTACCATCAAGAGTGAATGACCCCTCCACAGGAATGGGCAAGGATAGCTACTAGTGATAAGGAGTGAGGAAAGGAGTTTGAGTCAGGACTAACTTTAGAAATAATCACTTCATTGATGTTTGTGTTATGATGACTTTTGCTTATTGATAAATACAACCTTCTAGTAAAGCAGCATGGTTTAGTGCAGTGGTTTCCAAAGTTTTTTTTTGTTCCGTGAACCCCTTTTGACAAGAAATATGTGTTGTGAACCCCCGAGATAATTTACTTCAATACTCATCATGTCCTTTATAATTATGTGCTGCTTAAGGAACTAGTAAGAATTTTGTGCACAAACCCTTCCTACCATTGTTGTGAAACATAGAAGCGATGACTATCATCATAATAATTATGACAACTTGCATTTATAAAGTACTTTAAAATCTGCAAAATACTTCCAAAGCACTATCTGATTTGGTCCTTCCAACAATCCAAGTTGTTGTGCTGTTATCTCCAGTGAATCAGACAGAGCTTAGGTGACTCACCCAGGGCCACAAGTCTGGTAGGTGTGTGTGGGAGGCTGGATTTGATTTCCGAACAGGTACTTGTCTATGCTGTTACCTATCTGCTTCAGATTAGTGGATGGAGAGCCTTCCTTGGAGTCAGGCAGAATATGTGACAGGGGCAAGTCACTGCCCCCAGAAAATTCTCTAAGGCAATAATCGGACAACAAGTACTAATCTTTACTGCTAGAGTGTTTCCTCAGCAAGAATTCCCTACACCAGTGAAATCAAAGGTGTAAGCCAAAGAAAAAAGAAATATCAGCAATGCAGGGATTCAAAATGTAAATACTCAGATAAGAACCCTATTTTAAAATTTTATTTTCTAGTCGGTTATTATATTAGATTCCAAGAGTTTATTTGCATATAAATTGTGCTACAATGGGATATACAAAAACTCCTGTGTAATATGTTATTCCCTTTCCTTATTCTTTGTTCCTGCCAAACTGACCTGCCGCTTTTTCCTTGGATTCAACATTCTATTTTCTGTGTCGGTGACTTCTCTGCTGTGGTACCTCATGCCTGGAATGCACTTACTTGCTCCACATATCCACTTTCTAGACTCTCCAGTTTCCTTCCAGATTCAGCTCAGATGCCACTTTCTATTTGAAGCTTTCCCAGGTGTTTTCAGTTGATAGTTCTCTCCTTGCATTTACTTACTTAAGCACACTTAAGTTATATATCCTCCAAATAGAATTTAAATTTACTCCTGGAGGACAGGGATCACTTAATTTTGTTCTGTACCCAAAGCCTCACTGAGCTCAGTTTCATTTACTGAGTAGGCATTGGGGTAATAGTTTGTTGGGTTGCATTAAATTGAATTGAATTTTGGTAGGCTACTCATAGCTAACCCTAATGAAGGTATAAAGAACTTGGCAAATCTTAAAGTGCTATAGAAATGTGAGCTGCTATTATTATTATTATTCCTCAATTGTTTGGTTTTTTTTTTTGAGGAGATGTATTCATGTTTCTGTCTACTCTTTGAATTCAAAATAATTTGAAGACTTGTTTTCTTTTTTGGTTGACTTGCTTCAGTTATGAAAATTTTTTATCTAAAAGTGAGATGTTATATGTAACATAAAGGTATTAAATTATTGGATCTTTTAAGCTATCATATCTTGATTTCAGGTCTCATGACTTTTTTTTTCATTTTGAACTTATTTTTTCACAATTATCCAGATGTGTATTATCATACCAAATAAGTGAAATAGAAATTGATTAAATTATCTGGGTAATTGCCTCTTCTTCATGCCTTATTTTGCTCAGTCTTGTCATCCTAGAAATGAACTTCATCTAACCCCTTTGCCTTTTTCTCAAGCTAACCAGAGTATCCTTAGATCCAATATAAGAGAACTCTGTCTTGAATATCTTTTTGTTACCTTATGCCAGTAGGTATAAAAATATAGCCTTTTGCAAAATGAAGTGGAGAACTAAGTCATATGTCTGGTTAATTCTGTGCTCTAAACCTTATTTAGAGACATTTTACGTACATATTAAACAGTTGGACTGTCCATAATGATTACATTCTTAGGTCCTGGGATTCAGAGCTTTCAGGATCATTTTTACTTAAGGATATTAAATCTAGGTTAAGTGACTAAAGCCACCAAGGTTGAAAGTGGCATAGCCAGGATTCAAATGTAAGATTTGCTGACCAAGAATGTTCTTTTCTATAATTCATATGTGTGTATACACACATATATATGTATATGTGTGTGTACACATATACACATATATCTATTACATGCACATACATACATACATATGTATACACCAGCTCAGTTGACTTTAATTCACTCGTCCTATTATTTTCATCCAAAATTTTGAGCAAAATCCATACAAAATAAACATGTGTTCCCAAGAAATCTGATAAACTTCTGAATACTATTATTTTCCTGTTAGTATTAGAAACCTTGATTTATGATTGAAATTCAAAGTTCCATGAAACAACATCATTTCCTAAACTAACTTGAAATTTGACATTTTTCCAGCTCACATTTGCTTTCCTTTCCTTGGAAATATGAAATAGAATAATTTTTGTGTCTTTTAGTAGAGTGTTTAACCAGGGAATCTGAGGCCACTTTAAATGTAAATGAAAGATTGTAATTAATCAGTTCAACAAGCATTCATTGACTAGTTTATGTAATTTATTGTCCCAGAAGCTAAATATATAAAGATGGTGGGGGGGGGGG
>NW_027185799.1:23077107-23082821 GCF_028583685.1 Petaurus breviceps papuanus
ATCATGGACATTAAAGGGTATTAGGAAACTGTTGCAGTGGTCCATTCAAGAGGTGATGAGGGTCTGAAGGGTGGTAGCCATGTAAGTGGGGCAAAGGGGATGGATGGAATAGAAGTTTTATGCAACAGAATGCAATGATTACACCTAATCAAAGCATTTAGCAGTGGCATGAATAATGGATAAGAAAAGGGAGAGATCAGAAGAAGGAAGAACAGTTAGGAGTCTTTTATTATAGTAGATGTGAAGAGTAATAAGGATTTGAAAACTAATGTTGTTGAAATGGGATTAGAAAGAAGGGGAAGGGCCAAATGACACTGGAAGGAAAGGGACAAAAATTGAATTGATTAGACTCATCTATTTCTGAAAATCCTTTAGAATATATTATTAAAGGACTGGTTAATGAGCATCTAGAAAATACTGATCACAAAAAGCCAGCATTCCTTCATCAAAGGAGACTAAGCTTAATTTATTTTTTAACATTATTATTAAACCAGTAGATCAGGGAATTCTGTAGATAGCATTTTCCCAGATTTTAGCAAAGCATTTGAAAAAGGCTTTCATATTATCCTCATAGAAAACATAGAAAAAGATGGGCTAGACAGTGTGGCAAGTAGGTAGATAAGAACTGGTTGGATAACTGAACCTGAAAATTGTTCAGTGTCAACTTGGAAGATCTCCAACTGAGTGCCTTCTGTGCTTCAGCTCTATTTAACATTTTATTAAAGGTTTGCATAAAGGCATAAATGTCATCTTTTTAAAATTTAGTGATGACACAAAGGGCTAGTTAGGATAGTTAGCACACTGAATGACTGAATTAGGATCTGAAAATATCTTGACCAGGTAAAACATTGAGTCAATTCTTTAATTAGAAAACTCTGAGATCCTGTGATTTTTGGTAAAGGGAGAAAGAAAAACCAAAGTCAATGAGTCTGCTGTTCCAGCCTAGGGGACTAAGAGGGTAGGGACAGCATCAGCAGAAATAGGAAATTATGGAAGAGGGGCAGGTTTTGCAGAGATTATTACTTGTGTTTTGGATATCTATTAAGTTGTCCATGAAATATCTACTGAGAAGCCCAGTAGGAAGTTGGAAATTCTGGATTAGAACTCAGAGCAGAAATCAGAGTAAGAGGTAAATATTTTTGAGTCGTCTTCTTACAGGTAATAACTGAAACCACAGGAGTAAATATGAATAGAGATGGAGAAGAGACAAAAGGCCAGGGACATAGCCTTGAGAGAATTTCACAGTTGGGAGCAGATAGAGCAAAGACCATCAATAAAAGTAACCAAGAAGCATTTAAAAATATTAGAAAAATACTTAAAAGTAAAGGAAGATATTGTAATCAGCAGTGTCAGAAACCTAACCATGTGGATTCCACTTTCTACAAGTTATACATCATTTGTTAAATTAAGGAAACTTCCTGAAGGCATAGAAAGCATCAGCATTTCCGATGTCATACCCTTTAACAGACAGTCCCTTTTTTGAACTCTTATTTGAATGGTTTCATTCCCTAAAACTAACATTTTACATTCCACCAATAAAAATTGAAAAATAGTTTAACTTTATTTTGGGAACAAAATAATGGATCCCTATTAAACTTAAACAAAGCTCAATATTTTTCATTTTATTGTACTAGATCCATGGTAAATAATAGTGAATAAAGAACTCTCTGGAAGTAAATTGTAAACTGCGTGAGACAAATTAACTCTCCCTTAGGTATAATTTAGAACAGATTATTTGCCAAATGGCTCCCTGAGAGAATTAATTCACTTCACCTGGTTGGGCAATTTACCCTCAGGGTATAGTTTATTTTTGCTGATTCACCATATATCAGTTCGAAATCACTTTACTTTTGGTTTAAGTCTGAGAATTATTGCAAGTAATATCTATTTTTAATCACTTGATATGTTTTCATCAAAATGTTGCATGTGAAATTGATTTACTAATATCCCAATATTTCTTTAATATTAATATTCATTAATATAGTATTTTATCACTACCAGTACTCTCATCTCAATGCAGATCACAGCCTCTCTATAACATAACTTTCAAGAGTTATGTAGCTTATGTAGCTGTAGCTAGAAATTTCAGGACTCAAGCTAAGCTGGTGAAGGTCCTCTCCAAACTAACTACTTAGACAACACGAATGCTATCCATCTCTGGCCCCATCGCTGAAATGTATGCAACTTGGTGGAGCCTGCCAGAGTTTATATTCTGTTGAAAGACCCAGGGTCATCCCTATGCCATGGTGAGGTATCAGATGTAGGACATCCTCATGGTTCACAAAAAAGAAGGAATTTTTAAAACCTTGTATTATATAAATAGCTGAGAAAGTCCAATTTTAATATAATCAGCTTTTTGTTCTTATGACCAGACAATATGATTGTTCGCTGATGGCTGATTTAAAAATAACTCACATCTGTAATCATTAGCTTATTATCTGTTGAAATATAATCAATTTCATGTTTTATGATGTCATTTGAGGCCATCCAAATACTTTTTATCTCTATTCTTAAAGAAAGAAAGTATTATTCTAAAGTTCTCACTCTTGCTGCCAGCCAAAGGTATTTGACCAGTCTGGCCAACAGTTTATCATGGAAACCAAGTACATGTTATTGATGTTGTGTTAAAGTCATATTTTTTTTAATTTTCATTTTATACCTCTACTGAGTATTCTAAAAGCATTTCTCCTTGTTAATTTCCTGATCCCACATCAAACTTTTGCAACAACATTATTTATGACATCTTCCTGGGGCGCACTTTCACACTGAAGTCACAAAGTATCAATGCAGTTTGGAGGATTTTAAATTCCTCACAGAATCTCAACTTCTTTGCCTTTCAAATGGATGTCAGTATGTAAGGTGAAATTATCTTTACTGTGATCTTTTCTTGTTCTCACTGGGATCAGTGTAAGGAGAAATGATTAAGTATCCCATGAAGTTTTACTTTTTCTTTCCTTTGGACACAACATAAAACAACTTTGGCAACTCTTTTTATCCATCTGTCTTGTAAAGGAAAACCTGTGAGCCAGCCTTCCATTGAGGGGCCACTTGTTTAGGTCCAACTTCTGGTTTCATGTACAGCAATAGTATTCTTATAGATATGGGAAGAGAAAACAGCTAAGAGTAACTGAGATAATCAGCAATGTCAGTCATTATAGAATGGTTAAGGACAATGAGAACTGAGAACAGACCACTGGATGGAATAGTGATGGTTCTCTATTTCTCCATGTGACTGAATTATGAGGAAGGTATGGGAGATGGGCAGAAATGGGGTCCTGTCTTTATATTCTTTTTCCTAGGTTGTCTAATGTTCAAATAGTTCTTGTCCATTTGGTGGGAGAGCTTTGGAGTATATTATTTTTCTTAATGCCCCCTTCATTTGAAGAATATTGAAATTGTTTTTATACTCTGCACTGAAAAAATTCCTAAACAGTAGCTTGCCTTAGATATATATCACCAAGTCTAGAACTAAGTCAACCCCCAAAAAATGACATCTGAAATTGTGGTTTTGGAAAAGGTGGAGAAGTCAAGTTTTATGCAAATAATTTGTATAGTCATAGAATATTAGAGGTAGAAAAACTTTAGGTATACTCTAGGATAACCTCAAACTGTATTATATAAATAGATATAGACCCAGAAGAGCCAAATGATTTTCCCAAATTTGCTTGGCCAGCAAATGGCAGAATAGGAACCCATTTTACAGATGAGAAAACAAACAGAGAAAGCTTACATGTCCAGGATTGTATAGCAAATAACATAGCCAGTATTTGAACCAAGATCCTCTGACCCCAAATCCAACTCAACATATATAATAGGATAGTTATATCTATATCTGTCTATCTATCTAAAATATATCTGTTGCAAAGCATAGAAGCATGAGTACTTTTTTTTTTATTTTAAGCAATCAGGGTTAAGTAACTTGCTCAAGGTTACACGGCCAGTTATTTCTGGGTGTGGTGCTGAGTATCTGAGCCCAGATTTGATCCCCAGGTCATCCCGACACTGGAGCAGGTGCTCTTACATTCTGAGCCACCTGGCCACCCCTAAGCAATTAGTGTTAAATAACTTGCTCAAGGTTACCCGGCCAGGTGTTTCTGGGTGGGTGCTAAGTGTCTGAGCCCAGGATTCAATCCCCAGGTCATCCCAGCACTGGAGCCAGTGCTCTTACTCGCTGTGCTACCTGGCCGCCCCGTATTGGTACTTTTTAATTGTCTTACATTAATATGCTAGAAGAATAATTCCTGTTAATGACTTTTTTTTACATCCTAAGAATAAAACAAGCCTTAACTGCCTAAAAGAGATCCCCTCAATGACAACTTACTGTTCTAGGTCCTTAAAATGTCCTGAAGCAAAGTATATTACATAAGAGGAGAGTGAGCTTTTTTATAACCTGTGTCCAAAAGGGGCAAGAAGATTTACCTTATAGAACTAAGCAAAGAAAGTGATTTGTATGTAAACTTTAAAGTGCTATGCAAATTGGAGTTGTTAAATGGTAAAATAGTAATATAATTGTTCTGTTATTAGTGGCAGTCTCAGACAAGATATGGCTCCCTTACCTTCCTGATAATTCAATCACATGGAGAAATAGAGAACCATAACTATTCCATCCAGTAGTCTGTTGTCAGTTCTCATTGTCCTTAACCATTCTATAATGAATGACAGTGCTGATTATCCCACTTACTCTTGGCTGTTTTCTCTTCCTATATCTATATGAATACTATTGCTATGCATGAAACCAGAATATCTGGAATAGAATAGGAACCCATTTTATAGACAAGGAAACAAACTGAGAAAGCTTACATGTCCAAGATTGTATGGCAAATAACATAGCCAGGATTTGAACCAAGATCCTCTGACCCCAAATCCAACTCAACATATATTTATTAAAAGTCTGATTAGACAGTATGACTGTGGGCACTGTGCTAAGCATTGAATGTGCAAAAAAAAAAAGGCTAAATAGAAAAAGTCCTTTCTCTCAGTATAATGGGAAATAACATGCAAATAACTATATAAAAATAAGATACATAAATGGATAAATTGAATGTAATCAACAGAGGGAAGGCACCAGCATAAAGGAAGATCAGGAAAGGCTTGCCTTTGCCTTGAAGGAAGCCAGAGAACCCAGGAGGTAGAGGATTCCAGGCATGAGCAACAGCCAGTGAAAATGTCCAGAGCTGAGAGATAGAGTACCTTATTCATGGAAAAGGAAGGAAGCAAGTGTCATTAGATTGCAATATACAGACTAGGTAATGAAGGGTTTTAAAAGCTGAAGAAAAAATATTTTATTTTGTCCTCAAGACAATAGAGAATTGAGCTAACCTCTGAAGTTTGTTGAATAAAGGATTGAGTTGAACCTTCACTTCAGGATGATCAGTTTGACAGCTGAGTGGTAGACAGATTCGAATGGGGACAGATTTGGAGTAAGGAGTCTGACCAGCATCTTACTGCCATAGTCCAGGCAGGAGGTAGTGAGGGCCTGAAGCAGAGTAATGGCAGTGTCATTGGAAATAAGGAGGTATGTAAAAGAGATGTTACTGAGGTAGACTTGACAAGATTCAGCATCAGATTAGATAAGGAAGTTGGCAGAAAGTGGAGTCGAGTGTGACACCCAAGTTATTAGCCTGAGTGCCCAGGAGAATGGCAATACCCTCAACAGTAAAAGGAAAATGGGAAGAGTTGTGTGTGTGTGTGTGTGTGTGTGTGTGTGTGTGTGT
>NW_027185799.1:23082831-23095520 GCF_028583685.1 Petaurus breviceps papuanus
TGTGTGTGTGTGTGTGTGTGTGTGTGTGTGTGTGTGTAAGTTAGTGATGTCTATGGGACATCTGGTTTCAGTTGTCCAGTCAGCATTTGGAAATGTGAAAATGGAGGTGAGAAGAGCATACTTCCTAGTGCCATATATTGTCTCCAAACCACACTTTGTGCTCTGTGGATTTTTTTGAGACTTCCTAGAACCAAGGAAGACAATTTGGATGAGATGTTGCCCTTCATGTTCATATTCGCTCCCCTTCTCAGGCACACTAGGATTTGATTGTTTCCCACAGTGGAGATGTAGAAAGAATCATGAACTTGCAGACTAAGTGTATGCTGAAGACCCAGATCTGCTGCTTATTGACCTTTCAACCACAAGCAGACCACTTACCTACTCTAAGTCCTACTTTCTTTTTTTTTTTCCTTTTGGAGGGCAGTTGGGGTTAAGTATCTTGCCCAAGGTTATATAGCTAGTTTTTTGTGTCGGTGTTAAGTGTCTGCGGCCAGAACCGAACTTGGGTCCTCCTGGTTCCAGGGTTGGTGCTTTACTCACTGTGCCACCTAGCCGCCCCCTGAGTCCTACTTTCTACCTATGCAAAAAGGGGCAAAAAGATTTACCTCATAGAACTAAGCAGAGAAGGTTATTTGTAAACTTTAAAGTGCTATGCAAATTGGAGTTGTTAAAATGGTATAATAATATTATAATTGTTCTGTTACTAGTGGCAGTCTCAGACAAGGCTAGAATTCTCAACCTTCTGCCTCCGTGCCAGTATTTTCTTTTAATATACCACACTGGCCCTCCATTTCTACTGTTTTATTATACTCAGCAAAACTTCACTTTCCAGTTTCCAATTCTTTGACTTTCTAAATTTTACAAAATATATCTATTGCAAAGCATAGAAGCATGGGTACTTTTTAATTGCCTTACATTAATATGTTAGAAGAATGATTCCTGTTACTGACTTTTTTTTACATCCTAAGAATAAAACAAGCCTTTGCTGCCTAAAAGAGATCCCCTCATTGACAACTTACTGTTCTAGGACCTTAAAAGGTCCTGAGGCAAAGCATATTACATAAGAGGAGAGTGAGCTTTTTTTATAACCTGTGTCCAAAAACAAAAGAGAAAAGAAATATAAAGGGTTTTTTTTTTTTTCGTTCAAGGTCATTGAGAGTTTAGGCTGTTGTAAGAAGAGCCTGGTTAGCTTACCCATATCTTGACCAGTTAACGAGAAGATCCATATTTTCCATATAATTAGGTATTTTTGTTAGCTCTTATGAAAAACAAAACAAAATAAAAGGGATATGTCCTTTTGTGGTTTCTCTTTGATGATTTTCTGAAGGAGATATTTTGAAGATTTTGTCTTAAAAGCACTCTCACTGACAGTGAAAGACTAGTGGTTAGTGTGGGTGTGTCTGTTGTCATATGTGGAAAAGATCCCCCTCCCACTGAAGTAAAGTAACTAGGACTTGGAGTATTCTCCTAGGCTTCTGCTCTATGATTAAGGTTTGGGATTTTTTTTTGAAGATGGCCTGGCAGTTCTAACAATATAATCTTGCTCATTTACTGTGATTCTAAGTGCAAATTTATAGCCACTCCAAAGTTTGGGAATCAAATTATGTACACAGAAAACAGTCCACTTGACTCTGATGCCATCTGTTTTCTTCCCTACCTTATGTTCTGAGATAACAGTTTAAAGCTAAGTGAGACGGTAAAGGAGTGCAGCTGGAAAGGTTTCATTCCTTGCTCTGGCTTTTCACAAATGTACCTTAGGTAAATCTCTGCCTCATTTTCTCCTTCTGTTAAATGTAACTTTCTACCTTTTTCAGTGTACCTGTTGCACTGCAACGTATTCGGTCTACCTCCTGCATCAGAAGGCTCTGGCAACTTGGTTAATAATCCTTGGAAAAACCTCTTGAGAAAATCTTAAAGATGGGGCACTACACTTATGTTTAAGTTCCTGTGATAACTGGAAGGTTTTCATTTGAGGTGTTTCCTTTAATGCATGAACTACTTGGTCACAATATCCTCTAGAAAGATGCTTTTTTTTCTACTTGCTCAGCTAGACGTGCTATTGAGTTGATATCCTTTTGTTGTTAGTTGAGCTAGTTGAGAAAGATATATTAATAATCATAATTTCCACTCTTTCCATCTTTCTTTCTGCCTGAATTCTCCTAAACCTATTCTTCATCCTCATCATAACTTCAATTCCTCTATTCTTCTCTGTTCTCACAATGCATCTCCTGTGTTCTGGCTTCATTTTCCTCTCCACTACAAGCTATATGATCTTGAGCAAGTCACTGAACCTCTTGGACAAGAATTTCAGTGCTTCTTATATTGTGAGTTGCAACTGAAAGTGCAATGACCAAAAATTAATTAAAAATCAAACACACAATGAATCCGAAGTGTTTTTGCCAGCACTTGCCCATGTTGTATCTCATAACTTCACTGCAGCCTTGATTCTGAACACAAAGCATTCACACTTTGCATTGTGTGTGTCCTCAGGGCATGCAGCGACAAAGAACACTGCCAAAAGGGGAAAAGGGGCCTCCAGTGGAAAAAGTTTAAGAGTCCTTGGACTAGGTGGCCTCTGAAGTCCATTCCAGCTGTAAATCTCTGGTCCTTAATTTCTACTCATTCACCAACTGTCTTAAGCATCTGCTCTGGTGCAGAGCTCTCTGGGTTAGGCACTGTGGGGTGAGAAGCAATGAAATATTTGGCATAGATATGGACCCTGAGCTGGTAGAGCTCATTTAGGAACATCAGAGATGGTAGAGGATGCTGTATAATCTCCCAGGCCCCTGCCAGCCCTATCATTTTCATTCTATGACTTTTTCTCTCTGGGTACCACCTTACCAACTACAGAGAGAAATAAAGGGGAATGAGAAGCAGCTACTCATAAAAACCTATTATGTCAGTGTCGTTGTCTACTATTATACTGTATACCATTTGAATCTTTTAAAAAGTGATTGAGGACTGGTGATGGAGCTTCTGTGTTTCTGAATGGTGTGACACCATTGGTGTGGCTGGTCATTGTAGTGCTTCCTCACACATTTCCCACACACCAGGAGAATAGGATATGCCGTGAAGATCTACCTCCTGCCATTACTTATCATCAGCTCTGTGAAAGCCTATTGAGTAGGATCCAAAAGGGTAAAGGGTTGATGGCATTCATCAGGCCTCTTGCTTTACCTCATTGCCATAGATACTGGGGATTTGAACATATGTGCTTAGGTCTGTTGTCATTTTATTGATAAAGCTTTAAATGATCATTATTACATTTTGCCTGCCCAGAGTGTTTATCCATCCTTAAGAAACTTCTGGACTTACTTACTGATTGCCTGAATCTAACAAGCTACAGTAACGGCACTGATTCAGCCCAAAAGACAGATCCAGATGGACGAATGCTGAATTACTTAAAGACAATTCAACATTTAATCAATGTTTGTTTTTTTTCTTTGTGAAACTGGTATGAATGTAGGCTGCGTCCCATCTGCTTCATCACGTACTTGAAGCCATCCTCATTTTTTTAACAGCATATCTCAAAGGATTTGTTCCAGTATGACACAAGGTAATAGGGTAGAGGAGATATAACTTGGGTTGAAGAGATAAAGGATAGCCATTTTCTGGTGTGCTTCATCAAGGTGACTTGTGCCTATTAGCTTAGTTCTACCCAGCTGACTGGTTGAATAACTTCTCCTCCCTTGATGCATCATTACCAGGGGATCACACTCCAGAAAGCTGTTCTGTAGCACACTGAACAAATACACCTATTTTTTGTGGCAGAACCACAATTCCATTCTTCTTTTCTTCATTGGTCTGTGTAGATAGTGGATATCTTATCCAAAGGGAGAAGAAAAGGTGAAATGAACAGAGGCAGAGACAAGTTGACAGAAATCTTTGAATTCTTGGATGCATTTTAATTACTCTCATTTCATATAGGTAGTTTTGAACATCTGCAGGTGAATTGTCATCCAGATGAAAGAAAAGTTTATCAAAGAGAATAACATCTTCCAACAAAGACACTCAACCTCTGTAGGATATTCTTAGGATGTTTTATAGAGAAAACAAGAGGGAAAGAGCTCAAATAACCAGAATTGTTCGTTAGTTGAGCCTAAGATTGGTGACAGCTATAATTTCAGGATCACAGTACTTACTAAGCCCCAAGTTAATGAGTTTTAAGTATTAAAGGTTGATACACTAGTGACTATTAGCAATGCAGTTTCTCTAGCTTAACTCTCACCTTTTCTGTACAATCTGTGTGCTATCTAAAATAATATTAGGATTTCTCACTATGAGCCTCACAAGAAACCAGAAATGACCTTAATTATGTTATTTGGTAGATTCCTGTTAAGGTACAGTACTCTGCAGAGAACTATTCAATCAACTTGAGCTGCACAATTTAGAGAGACTTTTATAGTCTCAGAAAGTAAAATTGGGTTGATTTTACAAAATAGTCCTTGGTGAATTGGATATTATTGATAATTGTATTATGTTCAGAAACTTTGAGGCAGTTAATGAATCTAATGAAATAATATTTGTAAAGCACTTAGCATGTTGCCTTGCACATAGTAGGCATTTATTACATACTTATTTCTTTCTCCTTCCTTCCCTTTTCCACTTACTACCAAATAGAACTTAGTCTTCTCAACAGGTTTTACACACACACACACATACACACACATATACACATATGCATGTGCACATATACACATACACATGCATATATATAAAATTTTGGGTATTTAACTAGGTATTTAATTTTTAGATACTTAATGCTTAGGTATTTATTTAACTCTGAACTTTTGACTTTTATATGCATCTATCTTTTAAGTGCTTGAAAACTATAGGCAGATTTTTTAAGTGCCCCCCAAAATGCCTTTAACCATATTGCAGGAATACCCTAGCTATTTTTCCCCTGCTAGATTAATCTTCACTGAACTTTGCATCTCACTGGTGCCTAGCACAAGTCTCCATACACAGTTGGTGCTTAAATGTTCAATGAAGGAATGTTAGAAAATTGCATATTATTTAAAATGCTCACAAAGTTATCGATAATATAATTATTGTGATTGTAATTGCTTCCTGATTTGCCTCCTTGACTCAAGGCTCCCCACTTTCTTTACAGTATAGTTACCAGAGTTAGTTTTCCATGGTACAGGTTTGACCATGTAACTCCTTTGCTTAGTAAACTCTGGCTCCCTATTGCCCCTAGGATAAAAGAGAAATTTCTTTGCTTGAATTTTAAAGCATTTTACAATAGCGTGAGGGCTCTGTGTTTCCTCTGGGATTAAATAAAGGTTCCTCTGTTTAGATTTCAAAGTCCTTCACAACCAGGTCTTGACCTATATTTCCAGGCATTTTATATTTTACTCCTCTTCACACACTCTGTGGTTCAAGTAAAGTGACCTTCTTGTTCTTCTCACAGACCACTCAATCACCTCTCTCCGTGGCTTTGTACAAGCTTTGTGCCTCTTAAAAATCTCAATTTTATTTCAAAGTTTGGATCAAATGCCACTTCCTACAAGGGGCATATCCTGATTTCCAGCACCTGGTGCCTACAGCAGATAGAGTATCAGGCCTACAGTCAGGAAGACTTATGTTCCTTGGTTCAGACACTTACTAGTTATGTGACCCTGGGCAAGTCACTTAACCCTGTTGGCTGCAGTTTCCACATCTGTAAAATGAGAAGGAAATGGCAAACCACTCCACTATCTTTGCCAAGAAAACCCCAAATAGGATCATGAAGAGTCAGACTAGACTAGAAATGACTAAATAACAATATTTTATATGTGTTATACACACACACACAGACACACACACATATTATGTTGTCTCCTCTGATAGAATCTAAGCTCTTAGATGGGAAGAATCATTTCATTTTTTCTCTTTATAATCCCAGCACCTAGCAGAGTGCCAGGAATATAGTAGAGGTTTAATTAGATGCTTATTTATTGATATATGTGCATTTTGTATTCATCATAATTCTATGCAGACATTAATGTTGAATGAATGAATTATAATTATTTGGCTATCCTAGAAATTTAGAGCATTTCAGTTTCCATACTTGACTATAATAGAAGCTACAAATTCTAAAATCTGTTTAAAAATTAAGGTTTTCTAGTCAAGATCAGAAACATGACTATGATTAAATGTAAACAGGGAGTTTATTCATTCCTTTACAACTAATATCTTTGTTCCTCAACCCATTTCACTTCTCTTAAGTAAAATGAATAGTGGATTAAGTAAGGGGTTACAGGAATGCAAAAAAATAGAGAGAGAAGAAATGATAATAATAATAAAAGTAAAATGAAGACCATCAATAATTACTCTGATATTAGTACAGCAGGCTGATCCTTCTGGGCAAGTCTTATGCATATTGTCTAGTAAAATCTCCATAGCAACCTGGGTTTTGTTTATTTGTTTGTTTTAATTGAAAACCAATCTACCCAGAAAATCAATTACTTTCCAATGACATTTGGCTCCATAGATGAACTTTTTGGCTGAAGTAAAGTTTGATCTGACTTTTTCACTGACTCAGTTGTTTGACTGAACCAAACAAGTTGCCTTGTTACTTATTCTAGTAATTCATGTGCCTGTGATTTCATCAATATTGGGATTCCCTTCAGTGATACAGCTTGCTATCCAACATTTATATGTTCAGGCACTGTGCTAAGCAGGAGGCCTTAAACCTGTTCCTATTTAAAAACAGTCCCCACTCTCAAGGAGCTCACAGTTTAATGGATATGAGGAAATTATACCAATAGTAGTGACCTCATAAGGCTGTTGTGAGGACAAAGGAAGATCACATAAACCTTTAATCACTACAAATATGGCAGCTATTTTTCATATGACTATTTCATGTTATATTCCATATTAATCTTCATTTTTGCGGTAAAGATCATCTTGATACAATCTGGCTTCAGTATATAAAATGTGGTTATGTTTGTTCCTTTTGATAAATGTCCACAGTGCAATGTTATACAAATATTGATTCTTCCTTTGTTTTGTTACCTCTTTTTCTTTTCAAGTCGATTGACCCTGGTCAGCAGTTCACATGGGAGCATTCAAATCTGGAAGTAAACAAACCAAAGAATAGATACGCAAATGTAATTGCATATGACCATTCTCGAGTTCTTTTATCAGCAATAGAAGGTAAGGAACCCCTCTGAGCATGTACATCCTTTCCACTGGTTGAAAAATTTGTATGTCTGGGGCGGCCAGGTGGCTCAGCGAGTAAGAGCACCGGCTCCAGTGTCAGGATGACCTGGATCAAATCCGGGCTCAGATACTCAGCACCACACCCAGAAATAACTGGCTATGTAACCTTGAGCAAGTTACTTAACCCCGGTTGCTTTAAAAAAAAAAATTGTATGTCTGGTTGCTAGCCAGCCCTGAAAAGTGCATCAATTGTATCAAGTGAAAACTTCCTTTAGAACTTTCTAAAGATCAATTGAGTTGCCCATTTTGGGAGGTCTCCCTAAAGATACAGGCTGACCACTTCTCAGGTATTATGAGAGAATTCTTTTTTCCCATATGGGTTAGAACAAATGGCTTATGAGATTTTAACTCAGAGATTCTTTGATACAGTACTTTGATTGAAGAAGTTACTGTGTTTCGGCTGTTTTCCAACTTTGCTTGAATCATGACATCACTGAATGCTAGAACTTGGAAGGGCCTCAAGATATAACCCAATCCAATTCTGATTTTATAGAGGAAGAAGTAAATTTCTAGAAAGGAGAGATGACTTGCCCAAAGTCATCCAGCTAGATTTAGAATTACTAATCTACAATTAAAATCCAGGTCTCCTGCCTGGTAAACCAATCCTCTTATTCTATACAATGCTGTCTTTCTTGTGTTACAGGATAACTTCTAATATTCCACATGATGGTTAAGCATGGATTTTTAAAGAGTAGGATAGCACTCATTTTGATGCATGCCCTCATTAAAACACATCCACCATTTTTCTGCCAGCTCATACAGTCTTATGTGATGTGCCTCTAATTTGTTCCTGGTACCTTTCATAAGCACTTAAGTCCGACAAATTAGAAGTTTCACTGTGCCCTCTGTTTTATTTCCTGTATGTTTTTGTTCAAGTTAAATAAAACGAGTCCTAATAATAATCCCAGGCTAGAAGCTTAGAGTGGGAATAGAACTTATAAATCCTCTAATCTACCTTTCTGTCCCATGTGGGAATCTCTCCAAGAGCTCCCAAACTCATAAGGCAGACCTCTTCCTCGTTGTCCAGCTTTCCTTGTCAGAACGTTGTGCCTTATATTTAGCTGAATTCCAGTTCCCTATAATTTCTACCTTCATATTAGTTCTGTCTTCTTTGAGGTACTTTCAATAAATCTAATCCATATATATTCCAAAGACTCTCTAACATGCCCTTGGCTTGATAAGGCAGAATCAAGGTAAACTCAGAAAGATTATATCATCATAGACTCATCCCTTAACATGAAATGAATGCCCTGGCATTAGGGGAGGCACCAAGCATTGCCATGGGATTCTTGACAGCCTGGGAAGGAAAGCAAAGATACACATACAATTCCTCAACTGCTTTTCTGCCAAGGCAACATGTATAGAAAGAGACATGTAAACATATAATGGGGAGATTTCTCCTCAGGATTCCAGACTGTGAACTCATGCCTTTCTCAAGCCCCAGGGTCATTCAGTCAATAAACATCTATTAAGTACTTCTTATATGATAGGCACTGTGCTAAGCACTGGAGATACAAAAAAAGGCAAAAGACAGTTCCTGCCCTCAAGGAGTTTACAATCTGGTAGGAGAGGACTACACACCAAAGGAAGCTGAAAAGCAGATGAGGAGCAAAGTACCTGGTGGGGGACAGAAGTACCTGGTGAGAGGGGGTGTGGTACAGAAATCCGGAGGCATGCAGCTGAATGGAAAGTGAAGAGATAGCAGGCCTGAGCCCCTGCTTTAAAATGAAAGGCCTGGGAGACTCTCTCTATCCTCCAGCTAGAGGTAGAGAGGGGCCCCAGGGGCAGAGGCTACTAATGAGGTGTGAGTTCCAGTGCTGAAGTGATCTTACAGGATAAAGAGACTCCTGAGGCATGATGGAGAAGTCCAAAGGAGTGTAGACTCACCAGATCTACAGACAGTCCAAGTCACCTAAAGCCAACAAGAGGGGGCAACTTGATTAATTCACTGATAGCTGGTGGCAGCCCTTCTCTCTACTTATTCTTACTTTGCAGTGACAGCACCCATTGCAGCTTAGTTGGGACTGAATGTGTTGCTTTTTTTTAGCCTTGTTATTTAGTTGGTTCAATTGTTTCCAACTCTTCATAACCCCATGTGGGAAAGATACTAGAGTGGTTTGCTATTTCCTTCTCTACCTTATTGTACAGGGGAGGAAACTGAGGCAAACAGGGTTAAGTGACTTTCCCAGGATCACACAGCTAGTAAGTGTCTGACACCAGATTTAAACTCAGGTCCTTCAGACTCCAGGGTGGTGTTCTATCCATTGCACCATTTAGCTGCCCTTTTCTAGCCTTAGTGATGGATGACCAATTAAGCCACTTCCTCCAATATGGTACTAATTGCTTCTGCATTAACAGTGCTTGCAGACAGACTTTAGGTATTTAAAAGCACTCCTTATGTCTCTTGTCTTTTCTTCTCCCTGCCTAACATTCCTAGCTCCTTGTCTTCTTGGGAAGTGGTTCCTAGTTGCCATCATCTAAACATGTGATATTTTCAGTGCCTTTCTTACCATGAAATGCCAAGAAGGGAACACTATACTCCAGAGAGGGTCAAGTCTGTGCAGATTCATGAGACCTTCTTTTTTTAGAACCCTTCTTATCCCTCAGTAGTTTAAACAATCTTTGATCTCTTTAGTGTGCATTTTACTTCTATCAGTGGAGATCACAACCCATCTAAACTACTTCATCCTACGTGATTCTTTTCCCCTTGTGTCCATCCCTCAAAGGGCACTTAAAAAGTGCTTAAGCCCTTCTTCTTGTTCTCCTGGTTTCTCTCAATGAAACTCAAGTTTAGATTAGTTTGTTTTTTATTTTGCTTTATTTGGCAACTGTATTGTACTGTTGACTCATGTGAAGCTTGCAGTCAACTAAAACCCTGAGTTCTTTTTCACTTGAGCAGCTGTTAAGCTAAGATCCTCCACTCTAATCCATGGGGACTTTGCTGCTTGAGCTTTTCAATCTAGAGAAGTGCCTGTTTATCCTTAAGTTTGTGGGGAGGTTTCCTTTTTTAAATCTATTATGTTTATCATTTCAATAACTCCATAATATCCTCTCCAAAACATAAATTTGAGATTGGAATCTCCTCAAAAGCTTCCTCAGTAAAGAATTAATTTATTCCTAGGTTTTTTTTAATTACTATGTTCTTTCTTTGTCACATTATTTCCCTACTCAAAAACCTTTAGTAGCTCCCCATTGCTACAGGACATTTTTATTTGCCCCATTTTTTTCCTGTAGAATCTAATAGAAAGTTCTTACCCTGACAATAGAATTATGAATTGGGTGAACTGTGGTCTTCCCCAGTCTGATTCCAACCTACGTTTCATTTTTGCATCCCAGCACTTAGCACAAAACTCTACATTTAGTGCTTTAAAAATAGTTGTTGAATTGAAATAAATAACTGTCCCAATCTCCCTTCTTCACCAAAGTACCAAATGATATGGATTTTGTTTGTAATTATAAAGAAACAAAATTGATTTATAAAGAGAAACAGGGTCTTTTGGATAGTGTTTTGATTCCCCTCTAATAACTGGATTAGTCGGTGTTCATTTTCCATTTCACGAAATAAAGAAACTTGACCTCAGCCTCTTCAAAAAATTAGGTTGCAAAAAAAAAAAAATTAGATCGCTAAGGTTAGTTATCTTTGGGGACAGTGGCAACAAAGTAGCTGTCCTTTGGGGGCAAATAGTTTATGAATAATACTTCATTGATCATTGTTTACATCAAAGTAGAGACTGCACATAGATCCTGGATGAGTAGTGATTGATCACATTTGACATCTTTCTTTCCACTCTGCAGATATGTTAAGCAAATCAATGGTGATTCTTTGGTCTCAGATAATTCCAACAAAAAGCAGCAATTTAGTCTCAAACATCAGAAAGCCAAGAGTCTTTACTCCACTATGGAAAGTAAGAGTATGAGATGAAAGACCAAAAATTTGGACTGGATGCTAGGAACAGATCTGTAATGGTCTTAGACAGAAGCACTGTCAGGCTGCTTTGTGGTAGGATTCTTTTCTCCCTGCTAAACTAGGTCATTCAGTATTATCTCCTCTCTACACTTGGCCTTCTTTGTCATTATTGTCTACACAAGCTACTTTTCCACCATCTTCACAGTAAATGATATTGGAGTAGAAAGAGTATACTTCCACGTCCTCACAAAAAAAAAAAGGTGGGAGGGGGGGAGAGTTGATAAACGGCTAGAGTTTGTGCCTCTAGTCTTAAAAGCCAAATAATTTGAATCGAATGAAAAATATGCCTTTTGTTTATTTTAGATCTAATTTCCCCAAAGTGAACCCCAAATTGAAAGCTGAACTAGAAACCCTGAAGCTTCTTCACAATCAGATATTCTATAAATTCAACAATTCACTTCAATCTAACTAATATTTAGTATATACCATATTTTCTGTAGTCTACCCTCAAGCAGACATTTTATTTCCTGGAGATAAAAGATGGTAGCACTGAAGAAGTAATAGTCTTTTCGAAATCATAATAATTTGGAAATACAGACATATTGAAAAATGTACTCTTCTCACAAGTTCATTGTTATCATGATGTATTTATTGATATATTTATTGTTGTTATTACTACTCTATTAAGCTGGTGATCCAACTACATTAAATTCTGTCACCACCCCCCCCGAATTTTCAATTTATTATATCTACCAGATGTAATTCTTAAATGCTAGTTTATACTTATATCATTATGCCTTATAACTTACAATAACTTAACTTACTTTCCCCGCTAACAGTCATTTTCTTTAGTAAAGAACCCTGCTTCTTTCAGATGATTCTATACTTTGCTTGTAAATGGGGTCCAATTTACTTCTCACTTTTGAAGCCATTTCATTTTCTTTTGAGTGTGTGATGACTACCTACGCAGGGAGCTAGGAAATTCTGTGTGGAAGTAAGAAGTTAAAGAAAGGATTTTGCGTAAGAGACCCCCACTGGAAATGTCTTTAAACCCTGACCTTTTCCTCAATTATGAATTATCATCTGCTTTATTCATGAAGAGTATCTAGGACTCTTGTTTGGGTTTAAATTCCTATTTTTCAATGGTGCTATTACAGTTCTCTTCCTTTCCCATGAAAACTTTGAGGCTTCTTAGTAGCATTTTTAGTAGCCTAATGAGAAGTATATTTTTCAAGGAGCAAACAACATAGGGCAATGTAACACTTGTGTAGTACACTATCATTTTCTAGATATTCTTTTGATTGCTTTAGAAACACTTTCAAATACAGAGCAAAAAAGAGTACTGACTAGGCAATAAGGAAAGCTGAGCTCTCATTGCTGCTCTGCTATTAACTAGCTGGGTGACCTTGGGAAGTCAATTTCACTTCTCTCCGTTTTAGGCTCCTATTAAGGGAATTGGGTTAGATGGTCTCCAAAGGACCGTCTAGCACTAGCTTTGGTTCTGTAATCCTCAATGATGCTTAAGTTAGACACACACACACACACACACACACACACACACACACACACACACACA
>NW_027185799.1:23095530-23110066 GCF_028583685.1 Petaurus breviceps papuanus
ACACACACACACACACACACACACACACACACACACACACACACACACACACACACCACAAAATGAGTTTTGCATTTTGATGGTAAATGTTTCTAGAGTTTGAACTGTAAATAATGGAGTGCAGTGTTGTTAGAGGACCTGGGTTAAAATCCTGCCTCTTCACTTATTACTTGTGTGACTTTCAGCCAGTCACTTTCCTTCCCTGCTCTTAAGTTGGAGTAGATGGTCTTTGAGGAGTCTTTCTAGCTCAAGCTCTATGATCCTATCTTTGCCATGTACATATATGTAAAGAATGCCCACTCTCCATGTTCCTGTTCCCTTTCTTAGAAACTTCAGTTTTAAAAAATTCTAAATTTCCCATTATACCCTTGAAACCAACCATTTAAATAGAGGAAACTTCTTTCAGGTTTATTTGCAGCTCCTTGAGTAAAAGAACTGTGGGTGAGGGCAGCAATGAAATTAGTTAGGATCCTGATATGATATGATCTCACCCTTATAATACATAAGTAAGAAAGCTGCATATATTTGAAATAATCTGTGAAGCAAAAGAAAGTATTGATGTTTGATAAATGGAGACCAGCCAAATAATAGTGCTACAAATTGCAAAAGGGGAAAATGTGTCCTTTTAAATGGAAATCTAAAATGTATCATCTGCTGTTTGATTTGCATAATAGAAGCAATTCAGGAAAATCCAAGTGTAAATAATATAGATCATATTACAACAGCTTGATTATTTGTGTGATGGGTAATTTAGCACCTTTAAAATGGGAAAGTGTTTCCCAGGGGAATCATCATCTATAAGATAAATCTAATAAAAGAAAGGCAGGAAGCTGCTACTATTACTCTACAATATTGATTCACCAGTTGTACACCACCACACGAGTTGGTTGTTTTTTTTTTTTTTTTGGTTTTTTTTTTTATTTAACTCAAGAGGAGAAGGTTCTCCTCAATCAGTCTCTGGAGTTGCTGTCTGGCTAGGAACAGCTGTCGGCACAGGTTGACATACTAGCATGTTGCCCATCCCAGCCATTTTAGAATGCCCTCTTCTGAGAGGCCTTTTTACAAACCACAGTGTCTACAAAGCTGTTATAAATTCACTAGGTGGAAAAATACATGAAAACAACTGTTAGACCAAATGAAGCATTTTGGAGAATTGTTGTTGTTGCCTGGTGCAATATTCTAATTAATTGTGGCAAAGAAAAGCATTCTATAGGAAGTTCTGTCCCTTAGGAATTGAAGTTATTATCTGCCTCCAGAAAGAATCCCTTTGATAGCTGCCATCTGACCCCTTCTCAGAGCCTTGTTAAATATGATCTCTTCTCGTTTGCCTTTGAGTTGTTTAGTTTTGAGCTTGACTGTGAATATTATTATGCACTCCTTTACACGCAGGGAAAAAAAACCCTGGATTACACTAAAGTTATCGAATCTGTACTCTAAAAATACCTCCAGTACAGATATTCTCTCTCAACAAAACATATTTTGTAGCAAAAGAACAATTTTTAGAGACACTACTTACTATTTTCGTCTTCTACTGGCTTTAGTTCATTTGGCTCACATCACATCAGTCACTGATTGAGGTCTATAATACAGCTTCGTCAGCAACTTATGACTGCTTTTGCTCAAGTTAATTGTAAGCACAGTGAGATTTAATCCTATTACTTTGGGGTTTGTTTGTTTGTCTCAGCATCTCCCTTTTTGAGCCATACACAGATGAATGTTTATGGTTTCATTTATCTTAGCTAGAAAGAATAGTCTACTTAGCCTTTGGAAGACTGGAAGTCATTTCACAGGGTGTTTACAATATATGTGAGTAAAATATAACATCCAGTTACCACTGTTTAAGATGGCAACTTTCTCCATCAGACCAAGCAAATAGTGCTGATGTCTCCATTCTCCGTCACATGCTCTCTTATTGTTTGAGTGCCAATGACTTCCCTACGAACATAGCATTTTTACCTGCTGCTGTTCAATTATCGTCATTTTCATTATAGTGTGTATATATTTACCCATGAGAGTAAAACAAAAACTATTGAGAATAAATTTCTTTTTAATCTCTATTATCTTTCAGTTTATCTTAGTGAGCTTACTTATTGGGTTCTTATTCTACTATACAGAAGATACAGCTGAGGTCTGGAGATGGAAGGTGATTTTTCTGTTCCTATAGATTTAGTGGCAGACCTAGGAAAAGAGGCTTTCCGAAAAACTGTCCTTTGAGGCTTTGTTCTTTAGCTGTGTCTCCTGTGTGTTTCATGCAATGTGTTGGCTGTTAGAGAAGTCAGATAATACTAGTGTTGTCATCCTAGGGGGATGCTTGTTTATTTTGGGTAGCACCCGAAAAAGAGCGTTCAAACTCAAGGATAATATTGTGGTCAAAGAAACAACTGGGGAATTGCTTCATAAGAATCAAGTAGCTTGTGTTTTTTACGTTAGGGAGTCTTAAAAACTTCATTGAAATAATGCAAGCTGGAGCTTGAAGGATGACGTGTAGGCATTTTTAAAATGCCCTTTTGTATAATAGAGATGAAAAGGTCACTGAATGTGATACACAAATTAGATACAGTGTGAGAGCACAGAATAGTGTATCTATGGACAAAGCGCTTCCAGATTCTGTAATCAGAAGCAAGCACAGGTGTGGGTAATCCCCTGCATATTTATAGTTAACTGTGGAATGTAGGCAGAGGCACACACTCAAGCCAACTGTTGCTCAGATGTTCATACCCACACCCTCTACCAGTCCCAACAACTTCTCAACTCAGGTCAGTTGTTGGCAATTATCAAAGAGGAAGAGGCTATCTTAATACATGCTCAAGAACTGACTGGAATCTCATGGGAATTAATCTTACCACTTTGACCTGTCTATATGGATTTAGTTACATAGAGAAAGCATGTGTTTGCCAATTTGACCTGTTCTTTTAGTAGCCAAGTTAGGCATGGCTTTTGCAAAAACCTTTAGAGGAAATTATCTTTTTTATGGGAAGAGAAGTCAAGTCAGGTCAGTAAGCATTTATGTGCTTACTCTGTACTAGGAATTTTGCTGAATTAGATGTAAAAAGAAGGACAAAAACAGACCCTAACCTTAGAGAGCTTACAGTCTAATGAGAGAGACAGGGAAACAACTATGCACAAAGAAGATATAGAAAATAAATTGGAGATAAACTCAGATGGAAGTCACTAAGATTAATGACTGGGAAAGGCTTCTTACAAAAGATGGGGCTTCACCTGGGCCTTAAGGAAAGCCAAGGAATCCAGGAAGTGAAGATGAGAAGTCATAGGATTCCAAGCATGGAAATGCTCACAGTTGGAAGATGGTACATGAAAGAAAATAAGATATAAGGAGACTGAAAAAGTAGGGTGGGGTCAGGTCATGAAGGACTTTAAAAGTCAGAGGATTTTATATTTTATCCTAGAGATAAGGGATCTATTGAATAAACTACAGGAGTGCACAGTGATGAGACAATTAAATGGGTTCTGCCTCTGTGGAAAACAATATTTCCTCTGGGTGGTTTGCAAATAGACTACTTCACTCTACCAGGGCAGAAATAGCCTTATGTGTGACAACTCAGACATAATGGAAGAAGAATGCTAAATTTTATTCCTCATCAGCAGTTTACTTTCTCTGTATGGCAGTTAAACCTGAATTTTATTAATGTCTAAATTCCAAGTTTCACATGGAGTAGAAAAGTGAAGATAATGGTCTTTCTGAATCATTAGCAGCCAGAACAAGTTCTATACCTCATTGTGAACTAGAATCAGTTTTCTGTGGCAAAAGAAAAGGGGGCTTTTATTTTCCCTTCATAATTTACCACTTCGGGATCCCAAGAGGGAATAAGGATTAAAAGAACAGGTTGGTCTTAAAACAAGTCCTTTTTTAAAAATATAAACCTCAAAAGGAATTTGATTGCTGATTGGTAGAACTGTACTATAGAGACATTAAAATTATGAGAGTAGGGGTGGCCAGGTAGCACAGCGAGTAAGAGCACCAGCTCCAGTGTTGAGAAGACCTGGATCAAATCCGGGCTCAGATACTCAGCACCACACCCAGAAATAACTGGCCGTGTAGCCTTGAGCAAGTTACTTAACCCCGATTGTTTTAAAAAAAAAAATTATGAGAGAAATGTTTGATTCAACACTGTGGTTTAATCCACTTGGTATTGGTAGAATTCTCTCATTCTATCTCTGCAGACCTTTTGGAACCCAGGAAGGAAAATTTCCTCCTTCCACTGGGCCTTTCTGTAAATGCTTGCATAAACAGAACTTTTCTCTGTGGGTTTATAGCAACCTGACCTCCAGCCCACCAGTTTAGGAATCTGGCTGCATACCATGGTAAAAACTGATCCCTACAGTGGCATAAATAGAATTGATGGGAATCTCTTTAAAGACTGTCAGTGTTCAGTTCCCACCCTAATCTGAAAGGCACAAGTCCTTTGTTTATCTTACGGTAACTTTAGACAGGGCTCTGAGTCCATGATTACTGAATATGTGGCATAGATTATTAGATCTAGAAGGAACCAGCTAACCTCTTTATATTTTATAATTGAGGAAATTGAGATCCAGAAAATGTTAAGTGACTTGCCTGAAGTTACACAACTAGTTTGTGGCAACGCTAAGATTAGCACCCAAGTATTTTGGTTTCTTATTTATTATAGTCACTCTATAATATGATTGCAGTGCTACAAATAAGCACTTGTTTTTAATAATTCTGCTTCGATAAATTGGTAGATCATGCTTTTACTGGTATTGGTTCTTTTCACCAATTCATCTTGTAACCTCCCAGTGCCTTCTAATCCTCTATGATTCTAGGCTGTGACTTTCTGTAGAGGATTTGACTTAGGTGCTGGTGTCATCCCTTTATCCTTTTAAATCTCAGAGGTACCAATGTGACATTTGTCCATCTACTGCTTCTCAATCTCAATAAAGGAAAATCTAGCTATGTATTTCCCCAGAAATGTCTTCCACATCTCTTCCAGAAATCATCATTGTCAATAGCATGTTACAAGCTTCTTGTGTCCTTCCTATACATTTTCCTTGTCCTTTGGATCATCTTTGTTTCTTTGGTCTAGACTTGCAAATCTGCAAAAGAAGCTTATCATTAAGAAATTACTTCCACCGTTACATTTCAACAATTTGTAACTTAAAGTCTTGGAGAACTCTTTATGAGACTGAGGTATTAAATGGTTTGCCCAAGGTCACACAGCTACTGGATGTCAAGGGCAGGACTTCAATGCAGGTCTTTCAGATTTCAAGCCTGGTCTTCTATTTACAAGATTTTGTCTAATCCCAATTCCTCTGTAATAATAGTATTACATAATTCAGAGTAAACAACCACAACTGGTGTTAGAATATTAGTGTTAGATCAGGGAGCAGGTTTGGGGTGAGTGAAAATGTTGCATTAATTTCCTAAATGTGCTCTAACCTAATCTCCATCTACTCATTTCTGAGTCTAGCTTATTATCCATTAGAAACACCTATCCACATGTAGATGGAATGATCCAATGGGCTGTATTTATAGCCGTATGCTATCCTCTTTATCTCCTTTTTTCAATATGGATAAAACAATAGCCTCTTTCACATTGATGGATTTCTCTAGGGAGGCTTACATGTTCAATTAAAGGTTGGCATGTCTTATTATTTACAGTGGCAAAAATTAAGGTATTACTATCTTTTTACATATCATAAGCACCCTTTCATTATTTGGTCTTTTCTTATAGGTATTTTGATGATATATCTGATTACATTTTGTTTACTTTTTAAAAAATTATATAAAGGGGGAGGCTAGGTGGTACAGTGAATAAAGCACCAGCCCTGGAGTCAGGAGGACCTGAGTTCAAATCCAGCCTTAAACACTTAACACAAAACTAGCCGTGTGACCTTGGGCAAGTCTCTTAACCCCAATTGCACTACCTTCCTCCTCCAAAAAGCAAAAAAAAAATTATATAAAAGAGTCATCAGAAATATTATCTAGATATCCCTAATTATATAGATAGGTAGGTAGGTGGGCAGATAATTTATTAAACACTTACTGTATTCCAGGCACTGTGCTAATTAATCAGTCAGTAACATTTATTAAGCACCTATTACATGCCAGGAACAATGCTAAGTGCTGGGGATATGAAAAGAGGCATAGTGTCATGGTGTCAAGCAGCTTACTAAGTATTTGGTGATACAACTACAAGCTACAATCAAGTTAGACACTTCCTGCTCTGTGAGCTCATATTCTAAAGGTGGAAGTTAACACATAAAAGGGAACCAGAAAAGGGTTACCTATGTAACTTACATGGTGTGGAGTCCAAGAAGTGATGTGGAAACCTAGACATTGGCAAGATAAAGCCAACATTCACCTATGAGAGCTTAGGGCCTGAGGGACAGAGACCATGTTGTCAGTGGAGAGGAGTAGAGTTGATAGTCCAAGTAGAGAAGGCATATTTTATTATTATAATTAATAATGAGAACAAAAATAATTTTACTAAATAATTTTAATTAGTAGGAAGTATCAGATAACAAAAAGTACAAAGTTCAAAGCAAGTTGATTTCTGTTAATGAAAAGCATTGTGGCCCTTCTCAAAACAATAAAAGAAAAAATCCCCTAGGAAAAGAGTTTAGCTAGTACATTAATGTGATATATGTAATATTTCTTTAAATAACTTTTCATTTATTTTTTATAAAAATGTTTTATTGATGCCTTTTGTTTTTACACCAAAGTTATTTCCAAATTTAATACTGGGTAGGACTAGATCCCAGATTTTATCATACAGTCTCAAATTTTATCATAAGGCTATAGATATAGAGCTGAAAGGGGGCTTAGAGGTCATCCAGTCTTCTATGATGGTATCTGTGTCATCTCAGAAAAAAATCAGGTGAAACAATAATGTTTGGCTGAGCTCTTCCCTTCATTCATAGTAACAATCAAGAATTCAAGATCATCAATCCCACTCATACTAGAATGAAATCATCTCAGTTAGAAAAGACCTTCAGCACCATTTAATCCAAAATGTACCTGAACATTAATTGCCTGTCCAAAACATGTGGTCTTTCAGCCTCTCCTGATAACTTCAAAAAAAAAGGGAACCAACTATTTTCCCAGTCAAAACATTCCACTTTTTGATGGCTCTGCTTGCTAAGAAATTGTTCCTTAGATCAAGCCTAGATCTGCCTTTTGGAGCTAAGGAGAACAGTCCTACTCCCACTTGTACATACTGCCTCATTGCTGTTTGCAACTGTTACTCTTAACTACTCTATGATTCATCCCGTCTCCTCCTTTTCCCACAAGAATGGCATGAGTGACTGTCAGATTCTTTGGTCAGATTTTAATAAACTTTATTTACAACATTTTCTTGATCTACCAGTCTAATAACCCTGTCAAAAAGCAAGTGAGATTAATATGGCATGGTCTTTTCTTGATGAAGCCAGGCTGAGATTTTGTGATTGTTGTTTCACTTTCTAGAGATTCACTATCCCTTTAAGAGAATGTGCTAGGATTTTTCTAGAAGTTGATCACTCTCAGGGGCAACTAGGTGGCACAGTGAATAGAGTACCATCCCTGGAGTCAGGAGGACCTGAATTCAAATCAGGTCTCAGACACTTAACACTTACTAGCTGTGTGGCCTTGGGCAAGTCACTTAACCCCAATTGTCTTGGCTTCCCCCAAAAAAATAAATGATGGTACTCAGACAGCTTCTTCTTAAAAGAACTGTAACTTCTCAAATCTACTTTTCTTTTATGAAGCCCATGCTTTTGATTGTTAGCAAGATGAAAAACATCCCCTGTGTCTATAATTTCTTGCCCAGGGCATTTAATAATCCTTAACCATGTGTTTTTTTTTTTTTTACTTCTTTTTGGCAGTATAATTTGCGCTTAGAACAATCACCAGAAGTACTAATAGTCCTCAGGTTTGACAAGGCTTTGGAAGTTCTCCGACCTGACCTGGATGCATGCTCCAGGAAGATAGCAGAACTCCCTACTGTTATTGCCAGAATCCCTCAGCAAGGAGCCACTGACCCCCAGAGTTGGACCTCTTTTCTTCTTTTACTTCCTAATAGCTTTTCTCTCACCTGATCATTCCTCTAGATCCACTTTAGAATCTGGACTCAACACCTTCTTCTGGAGCTTCTTATCAATTCTTTAGATATGCATGTTAATGCCCCCCCTTCCCATTCTTCCATCCTGATACTGGTCAGAATATCCCCCTGCCTTTCCATATTCTTTTTCTTTTTTTTTTTTCTTGAATTTCTTCTTCCAAATTTTTTCCCCCATCAATACTTCATTTTGGAGAGAAGCAAGGTATACTTAGAATACTTTTACATTGGCTTCTAGAAGGGAAACCAATTGACATTTTTAGCATATGTAGCATTTGGCCATAGCAGAAAGACAAAATATTGCTTGCTCACTCCATGCAGGTCAATTCAGAATTCACCTTTCAGTTTTGCTTGGAAGTGAGACCCTCAGTCCTCTATATTTCTTGCTTATAGCTCACATGACTTACTACCATGGAGAACTAAAATTTAATTATAATTATTTTTCCATGTAAATATTGATAGTTTCTTTATATGAATATATAATGAATTACCATATAATGTTTGTCCTACACTTTAAGACTTCTTGTTCAGACCCTAAGTCAAATATGAAAGTATTTTGAATTCTAAAAGAAAGAACCTTGCTTAGTATAAAATGTATAGGAGGAGGATTTTTTTTAAAGCCACTCACTGATGACATGCTGAAACTGTGTAAACAAAAGCAACAAGAAACCACCCTGAAATACAGATTTAAAATGCTTTGGCTTTTCTTGAATTAAAAGAATCCGTAAAGGCGAGGAGACTCAGGAGCTGAATCTCCTGGAGTGCCAGACTGCCGATAGCAGTGACAGCTGCAAACCAAGGGACCATTGCCATACTGTTGGCCTGCAGCATAGAAAAGATTCTTTGTTGCTCCGCAGGCCCTCACACACAAACTGACAGCAGTCATAGGCGTGTTGAATTGTGAAGGATGAACACGTTTGCTTTCACAAAGATTCTATCTTCCTTTGGACCTACACTTCAGTGAACCTACTTTCTTGCAGTCCTAAATTTCTTACTGGAGGTTTTTACTATTACAACCCCAAAATAACATTTAATTTTGCTGTACAAGTTTCTGATGAGGCTTAAAGCCAGATCTTGTTCTGTGAGCCTACTCAGACAGAAGAGGTTTGTAGGATTTGACCCTACCTCCTGGGATCCTGGATTATCTGTGTTACTGATGTAAACAAGACAATATAATGTGCATCTTCTCATTCATAAAACCCATGTTACTGTTCTGGTGTTTTATGGCTATCATATGGGAGTCACAAGAGTTTTGCATGATGCTAGCAGTAGGATCCCTGGATTTTGAGTCAGAGGACCTAGTTCCCAAAATCCCAGGTCTGCTACTGACTGTTTTACTGACTGTTTGACTTGTGTAAGTCAGTTGTTGGACAGATATTTGTCATGGTAGATAAGAGTGCTGGGCCTGGAGTCAAGATGACTCATCTTCCTGAGTTCAAGTTTGACCTCAGATACTTATTAGCTATGTGACCTTTGGCAAGTCACTTGACCCTGTTTGCCCCAGTTCTTCATATGTAAAATGAACTAGAGAAAGAAATGGCAAACCACTCCAGTATCCTTGCCAAGAAAACCCCAGATAGGGTTACAAAGAGTCAGACATGACTAACAGCAAGAAGTCATTGTTTGCCCATTAGATACAGCACTGGGCCTGGAGTCAGGAAGACCCAAGTTCAAATACAGCTTCAGGCACTTATTTCTCATGTGAACCTGGACAGGTCTCTGCCGTAGTTTCCTTGACTGTAAAAGGGAACAGTAATAGCAACTATTCTGCAGAGTTTTCATGAGGATCAAATGAGATAATTGTTTAGCACAGTTCTGGCACAAAGTTGGTGCTATGTACATGTTAGCTATTATTTTTACTTTTATTAGTAGTAGTGTCAGTATTAATATTTAACTAACTTTTCTTGGCCTTAGTTTCTTTATTTATAAAAAGAAGAGGTTGAGTTAAGATGACTTCCTGAGTTCCCAATTAAGAGTCCAAGAATTAAGAATTAAATTTACATTAAGATCATTTAGAAAGACAATTAAAAATACATTCCTGCATCAAGGCTGAAGGCAGAAATGATTTTTCTTTTGTTTAAGTGACTCTATTGGTCAATCTTTCTCCTAAAATTTGCTGTGCTAGAAGATGCCCATCTCTCTGGAATGTTCCACTAACTTCATTTTCCCTCCTAAGTTTTAGCAGTGACCAGTAGGCTCTTCTCCTTCACAGATCAGTTAGTTAACAAACATAAAGAATCTACGACATGCCTGTCAATGAGCTAACCATTGTTGGGGGGGATACAAAGGAAGGCAAAAGACAGTCCCTACTTTCAAGATGCGCAAAGTCCAGTGGGGAAGACAACATGTAAATGCTATACACACACAAAAAGACATGAAATTTCTAGACCATCCTTAGTGCTGTTAAAACACAGGGTAATCCTCTTTTAGCTATTCTGTAGACTCTCCTGCAGATTATTCAATCACAGAAAGATTTGCCCACCTCCTTTCCAGGGCTCAGTTGAAATTTCTTCTCACCACAAATCTATAGGCCAGGTAGAAGGAAACCTTGTTCTAGCAGCTACCTTTTCAGCTTATAGGTATTGCAATAGATACTTAATGTTCTCTTGATATTGTATTTATAGACATAATATGAGTGATTCACCAAGTTTACTTAGTGATTTATGGTCCATAAAACACTCCCCTGACAACAGCTCAGTGAGGTATGAGTTGCAACTGTTATTATGCTGCTATTAAAGATGGGAGAGCTGAGACTCAAAGAGAATGCCTTACTCATAATCACAAAACTAGTAAGTGGCCCAGCCACAACTTCAGGCCCGTCTTCTTGACTCCCAATCTAGAAGACAGCAATAACTCACATTTATGTAGCATTCGATAGCTTACTACCTTTTCCTCTCAACAAATGTGTGAGGTTAACAGTACAAGTTATTATAATCTCCCTTTCATAGATGAGAAAACTGACAGAATTAGATTTTCAAAAGAAAAAACTAAAAATTGCTTGAGCTAGGACGTGAACCTAGTTAGGTTCTAACTGCCTGAAATAATCAAAATACTTAGAAATATTCAAAGGAATACCTTATGCATTAGATTAACAAAATTTTCTCCCCTTTTTTGGTAAAAATTTCCAGATTCTTAAAGCATTGTGTGCTACAGAATTCATACTTTCTGTCTAATAACCTTCAAGATAAAGTTGGAGTGTTTTTGGCAATACAAATGTGACCATGCAAAAAATTATTGAATTTACTAGCCATTCCTTTTCCAAGAGAGAGGGGGAGAGATAAGGAGAGAGAGACAGAGAGAGACAGAGAGGGGGGAGAGAGAGAGAGAGGGAGAGAGAGAGAGAGCGCGCTTTTTTGCTGTGCAAGCTTAACAGATGTGTCAAAAGATAATTCATTACATAATAATTGATTGAAATTTATGCAAGTGTTGGCTCTACCCGATTCCTTTCCTTTAGGTATAGCTCTCATGTTGACCTCTATTTTCCTCAAATACATTGTACAGAAACATTTGTTATCCTTGATAAGGAGCAAATATGGCACAGTGCCCAGCAGATGTATTTTCTGAGTCATTAACCCAGATTTCTCTACTCTGAATTTTCTTGAAAAAAATGTTTTCAGTTGATTGACAACTGAGTTAGGCTCTTAGCCAAAATCTTCTGTATGAAGTCTTTTAATTTTAGTAACTACCAAATGGAAACTTGAGAATGTGAGGTTTCTTCATGCAATCGAGTAGAAACAAATCTCATCCAGGTGGAATGACTCTTGATTAAGAACCAAATCATACTTGGAGTTCCCAGAGCCATCTTTGCTGAAGCAGGACTGGGCCTTGGCTCAGAAGTTCCTGACCTGAAACAACTGGTTGAATCTCCCCACATCATTCAGTGTCTAAGAACCATAGAGTATGCATCAATAAGCAGCTGCCAGAGCCCTGCCTCCTTCATGAATAGCAGTAATAGTTGACTAAAGTTACAACCAATGACATATTTCCGTCCTTGCTCAAAGGGCCTTTTTTGATCCAGTGGGTATTTGTGAGATTTCATACCATGTGTTCATCCCAGGGTCTACTCATTGACATCTGACTTAGATTAATTTCCTTGAGAGGACAGTTTTACCACAGGAATCAGGAAAATGATAGAAATAAAAATATAAGTGTTTGCCAGTAAGTGTGACAACCTTTGCTAGGTTGTTTTCATTTTTTTTACTAGGTTGTTTTAAAACATTTTTGTTTTTTTGTGGGACAGGATGGGGTTAAAAGATGAATGAACAGTGTGTTCATGTATTTGTTTCTCCTTTGCAAATGACATTTTATGCACAGAGTAAACAGTTGTAGAGAAGGCCAAGAAAAATGGAAAAAAGGATTGCCTGCTCTCAATTGTGCTGATTTTCACTTATCACTTGACAAGGCTGTTCTTTGACTTTCAGTAAAAAAGTAGTCTTGGACATGAGGGAAGATTGTGATCAAATATGGTCATCATCTTTTCCAGGGATGCTTTCTTGTTTTTGCACTTCTATGTACCCTAACCTCTTGGGAACTATATTTGATTTGATGGTCACACCGAGATATGAGGGGCTAGGGAATGAATTACTACACTTCGAATTTGGAACGCTTGGACCTGAATCCTTTCTCTAACACTTTGCAGCTCTATGACAATGAGCAAGTCTCTGAAGCTCTCTATGTTCTTTTTGTTCATTTGCAGGATGGGAATTTTACAATACCTGCTTCACTGGGTTGTTTCAAAGCCTCAGAAGAGTACTAGATATAACGGGCTTTGCAGACATTAAAGGGCAATATAGATGCCAATCAATCATTCAATCAAGCAAGCATTCAGCAAACATTTATTAAGTACCCACGATATTCCATATACTGTGTGAGGCACTGATGAGGCAGTTATAAAGAATGAAATAATCAGTACTTTCATTATTGTGATTATTGATTTTTGCTATGTGATTTGGAGGGGTTTTTTTTTTTCAGTACAGAATCTGTATACCTTTAAAAAAAAGTCATTACAAGATCCTCTTGTGCCTCATAGGCTTTTGGTACCTGTACTAATCTCATGTTTCCTTGTAACTTCTTCATATGGACCAATCACCCAGCTGACAAAAATCATATTTCTTTGCAGGGATACCCGGAAGTGATTATGTCAATGCCAATTACATAGATGGCTATAGGAAACAAAATGCCTATATAGCCACCCAAGGATCACTCCCAGAAACATTTGGAGACTTCTGGAGGATGATGTGGGAGCAAAGAGGGGCAACCGTTGTCATGATGACAAAATTGGAGGAACGGTCCAGGGTAAGAAAAAAAAGCAAGTTCGGCTCCCCAACTGTGTTACATTTTGTTCAGTTCATTATCTGACCTTTCCCTGAGATTTAATTTTCAGACAACCATCCATTATGAAATGAAACCAGCAGCTCTTGATAGAGGCAAACATTCATTAAAATTCTGCTGGGTTTGCCAATGGGGGAATGTTCTCATGTCACTCTAATAGGTGATTTACAGAAGTAACATCCAAGGAGACAGACAATATAGTTAGAGAAAATAAAGATCAAGTTGAACCTCTGTCCAAAATTTATGTTGAACCAAAACTGACAAGCTTTTAAGAGAATGCAATTTAAAAATATATTTTTAAATGTTTTCACCTTTTTCTACCTGTCTTACTGTGAAACAAGATCTAGAGGACAAGGACTAAAGCACTATGAAAGAGACTGTTCCTTTGAATTAATCCATGCCAGGGAGTGAGTCAGAGCATCCAGAACAATGGAAAGTTTTCTGAATACGTAGATTGTATGATGTTATGGTTCAGCTTTATCAGATTTGTGTTTGCTGATTTAGTTGCTAGTTGAGTATTAATACCAAAGAATAGGTTTCTATTATATTACCCACCATTGCTGCAGATAGTCTGAAGATCAGCCTTGAATCTCATAAAGGCCTAGATGTTGACCCTAGGCACTTGTAAGCTATTCCAACAGAATTCATACCAGAAAGACTTTAGTAAAGATCCAGTATGGAATCTGTTTCTTTTATGTAGTCCAGCAGCTAAGTGAGCAGACTTTCATCACCAGAAGTTTGGCTGCCTGGTGATGAATCTTTTTTTTTTCTTTTACACTGTAGGGAAATCAGAAAGATTATTGACCAAAGCAGTTTGACAGTGTTTGGAATTATGACTTGGAGTCAAGAAGACCTGATTTAAACTCCCACTTTAGATAGTCTCTGATTCTGTGACCCTTAGCAACTTCTTTAGGCCTCAGTTTCCCTTTCTGTAAAATAGAGACACTATCACTTACCTGGAAGGGTTATTTGGAGGAACGGATGAGAGAATACACATGGAATACTTTACAAACCTTAAATCACAATATGAATGTGAGTTTTCATCATCAGAGACCTAGAAATCTCTGGATAAGTATCAGCACAGGGATCACACACACACACACACACACACACACACACACACACACACACAC